>NW_019266804.1:52319-107403 GCF_002742605.1 Olea europaea var. sylvestris
CAATTTCGTCATTTGTTGCGACGGTGTCCGAATGGCAAAAATTTGACAGGTTGATCGAAAATAGAAACCACGCCAGGGGTAATTTCTTCATTTGCCACAACGTTGTCGGAATGGGCTGAAATTTGGCAGGTTAATTGGAAACAAGATCCTCGCCAGGGTCAATTTCATCCTTTGTCGCGACGGTGTCGAAATGGGGTGAAATTTGGCAGGTTGAATGGAAACAAAAATCGTGCGCTGGGGCAATTTCATCATTTGTCGCGATGGTTTCTAAATATGCTGAAATTTGGCAGGTTTATTGGAAACAAAAATCGTGCCCGGGGCAATTTCGTTATTTGTCATAATGGTGTCAGAAGGGGCTGAAAATTGGCTGGTTGATTGGAAACAAAAATCGCGCCAGGGTTAATTTTGTCATTTGTCGCGACGCTGTCAGAATGGGCTTAAATTTGGCAGGTTGATTGGAAACAAAAATCGCGCCAGGGCAATTTCGTCATTTGTCGCGATGCCATCGGAGTGGGCTGAAATTTCTCAGGTTGATTGTAAACAAAAATCGCGCCAGGGGCAATTTCATCATTTGTCGCGACGGTGTCGAAATATGCTGAAATTTGACAGGTTAATTGGAAACAAAAATCGTGCCAAGGGTAATTTTGACATTTTGTCGCGGCGCTGTCGGAATGGGGTTAAATTTAGCAGGTTGATTGGAAACAAGAACCACACCAGGGGCAATTTCGCCATTTGTCACGACGGTGTCGGAATGGACTGAAATTTGGTAGGTTGATTGGAAAAGACGCGCGAAATTTGACTCGGGGTGGAGTCCCGAGATCTTGGTAAATTAACAAAGAAAAATCGCACAAGGGGCAATTTTGCCATTTGTCGCGTCGCTGCCGAAATGGGCTAAAAATTGGCAGGCTGTCTGGAAACGGCCCGAGAAATAGGGCTCGGGACGGAGTCCCGAGATCTCGAGAAATTAACAAAGAAAAATTGCCCCAGGGACAATTTTATCATTTGTCGCGACGGTGTCGAAAATGGCTGAAATTTGGTAAGCTAATCGGAAACGGCTTGAGAAATTGGACTCGGGGCTGAGTCCCGAGATCTCGAGAAATTAACGAAGAAAAATCGCACCAGGAGCAATTTTGCCATTTGTCACGACGGTGTCGGAAAGGGCTGAAATTTGGCAAGCTGATTGGAAACGGCCCGAGAAATTAGACTCGAGGTTGAGTCCCGAGATCTCGAGAAATTAACAAAGAAAAATCGTACCAGGGGTAATTTTGCCATTTGTCGTGACGGTGTCGGAATTGGCTGAAATTTAGCAGGCTGATTGGAAACGGCGCGCGAAATTCGACTCGGGGTAGAGTCCCTAGATCTTGGTAAATTAACAAAGAAAAATCCCACCAGGGGCAATTTTGTCATTTGTTGCGTCGGTGTCAGAATGGGCTAAAATTCGGTAGGCTGATTGGAAACGGCTCGAGAAATTAGGCTCGGGGCGAAGTCCCAAGATCTCGAGAAATTAACAAAGAAAAACTACACCAGGGGTAATTTTATCATTTGCCGTGACGGTGTTAGAAAGGGCTGAAATTTGGCAAGCTGATTGGAAACGGCCTGAGAAATTGGACTCGGGGCTGAGTCTCGAGATCTCAAGAAATTAACAAAGAAAAATCGTACCAGGGACAATTTTGTCATTTGTCGCGACGGTGTCGGAATGGGCTGAAATTTGGCAAGCTGTTTGGAAACGGCTCGAGAAATTGGGCTCAGGGTGGAGTCTCGAGATCTTGAAAAATTAACAAAGAAAAACTGCACAAGGGGTAATTTTATCATTTGTCGCGACAGTGTTGGAAAGGGCTAAAATTTGGCAAGCTGATTGGAAACGGCTCGAGAAATTGGACTCGGGGCTGAGTCCCGAGATCTCGAGAACTTAATGAAGAAAAATTGCACCAGGAGCAATTTTGCCATTTGTCACGACGGTGTCGGAAAGGGCTGAAATTTGGCAAGCTGATTGGAAACGGCCCGAGAAACTGGACTCGGGGTTCAGTCCCGAGATTTCGAGAAATTAACAAAGAAAAATCGCACCAGGGGTAATTTTGTCATTAGTCGCGACGGTGTCGGAATTGGCTGAAATTTGGCTAGCTGATTGGAAACGGCGTGCGAAATTTGACTCGGGGTGGAGTCCTGAGATCTTGATTAATTAACAAAGAAAAATCCTACTAGGGGCAATTTTGTCATTTGTCGGGTCGGTGTCGGAATGGGCTGAAATATGGCAGGTTGATTGGAAACGGCTCGAGAAATTGGGCTCGGGGCGGAGTCCCAAGATCTCGGGAAATTAACAAAGAAAAACTGCACCAGGGGCAATTTTATCATTTTTCACGACGGTGTCGGAAAAGTGCTGAAATTTGGCAAGCTAATTGGAAACGGCTCGAGAAATTGGACTCGGGGCCGAGTCCCAAGATCTCGAGAAATTAACAAAGAAAAATCGCACCTGGGGTAATTTGCCATTCGTCGCGACGATGTCGGAATTGGCTGAAATTTGGCAGGCCGATTGGAAATGGCCCGAGAAATTAGACTCGGGGCGGAGTCCCGAGATCTCGAGAAATTAACAAAGAAAAATCGTACCAGGGGTAATTTTGTCATTTGTCGCGACAGTGTCGGAACTGGCTGAAATTTAACAGGCTGATTGGAAACGGCTCGAAAAATTGGACTCGGGGCGGAGTCCCGAGATCTCCGAAAATTAACAAAGAAAAATCGCACCAGGGGCAATTTTTTCATTTGTCACGATGGTGTCAGATGGACTGAAATTTGGCAGGCTGATTGGAAACGGCACGAGAAAAACTCAGGGATGGAGTCGAGAGATCTCGGGAAATTAAAAAAGAAAAATCGCACCAGGGGCAATTTTATTATTTGTCGCGACGATGTCGTAATGGGTTGAAATTTGGCAGGCGACTGGAATCGGCGCGAGAAATTGGACTCCGGGCGGAGTCTCGAGATCTCGGGAAATTAACAAAGAAAAACCACACTGGGGGTAATTTTGTCATTTGTCGTGACGGTGTCGGAATGAGTTGACAAATCTAGAGAAATTAACAAAGAAAAACCGCACCAGGGGCAATTTTGTCATTTGTCGCTGCGGTGTCAAAATGGGTTGAAATTTTGCAGGCTAATTGGAAACGGCCCGAGAAATTGGACTCAGGGCGAAATCCCGAGATCTCGGGAAATTAACAATGAAAAATCGTACCGGGGGCAATTTTGTCATTTGTCACGATAGTGTCGTAATGGACTGAAATTTGGCAGGCTATTGGAAACGATGCGCGAAATTCGACTCGGGGTGGAGTCCCGAGATCTCGGTAAATTAACAAAGAAAAATCGCACCAGGGGCAATTTTGTCATTTGTCGCGTCGGTGTGGGAATGGGCTGAAATTTGGCTGGCTGATTGGAAACAGCCGGAGAAATTGGGCTCGTGGCTGAGTCCCGAGATCTCAGTAAATTAACAAAAAAAACTACACCAGGGGTAATTTTGTCATTTGTCGTGAAGGTGTCGAAATGGGCGGAAATTTAGCACATTGATTGGAAACAAAAATCGCGCTAGGGTCACGACGGTGTCAGAATGGGCAAAATATGACAGGTTGATTGGAAAAAAACCGCGCCAGGGGTAATTTCATCATTTGCCGCGACGTTGTCAGAATAGGCTGAAATCTGGTGGGTTAATTGGAAACAAAAATCGCGCCAGTGGCAATTTCGTCATTTGTCACGACGACGTCGAAATGGGCTGAAATTTGGCAGGTTTATTTGAAACAAAAATCGCGGCCGGGGCAATTTCATCATTTGTCGAGACGGTGTCAGAATGGGCATAAATTTGGCTAGTTGATTGGAAACAAAAACCGCACCAGGGGCAATTTTGTCGTTTGTCGCGACGCTGTCGGAATGGGCTTATATTTGGCAGGTTTATTGCAAACAAAAACCGTGCAAGGGCAATTTCGTCATTTGTCGCAGCGCTGTCGAAATGGGCTGAAATTTGTTAGGTTGATTGTAAACAAAAACCACGCTAGGGGCAATTCCGTCATTTGTCGCGACGGTGTCGAAATGGGCTGAAATTTGGCAGGTTGATTGAAAACAAAAATCGTGTCTGGGGCAATTTTGTCATTTGTCGCGGTGCTGTCGGAATGGGGTTCAATTTGGCAGGTTGATTGGAAACAAATATCGCGCCGGGGCAATTTCATCATTTGTCACGACGGTGTCGAAATGGGGTGAAATTTGGCATGTTGATTGGAAATAAAAATCGCGTCAGGGGCAATTTTGTCATTTCTCGCGACGGTGTCAGAATTAGCTGAAATTTCGTCGGTTGATTGGAAACAAAAATCGCGCCAGGGGCAAGTTTGTCATTTGTCATGATGGTATCGAAATTGGTTGAAATTTGGCAGGTTGATTGGAAACAAAAACCGCGCCAGGGGCAATTTTGTCATTTGTCGCGACGGTGTTCAAATGGGCTAAAATTTGGTAGGTTGATTAGAAGCAAAAACTGCGCCAGGGTCAATTTTGTCATTTGTCGCGATGGTGTCGGAATGGGCTGAAATTTAGCAAATTGATTGGAAACAAAAATCGCGCTAAGGGCAATTTCGTCATTTGTCGCGACGATGTCCGTATGGGTAAAAATTTGACAAGTTGATCGGAAATAGAAACCACGCCAGGGATAATTTCTTCATTTGCCGCGACGTTGTCGGAATGGGCTGAAATTTGGCAGGTTAATTGGAAACAAGAACCGCGCCAGGGGCAATTTCGTCATTTGTCGCGACGTTGTTGGAATGGGGTGAATTTTGCAGGTTGAATGGAAACAAAAATTGCGAGCCGGGGCAATTTCATCATTTGTCGCGACGACTTCAAAATGTGCTGAAATTTTGCAGGTTTATTGGAAACAAAAATCGTGCCCGGGGCAATTTCGTTATTTGTCGCGATGGTGTCGGAAGGGGCTGAAATTTGGCTGGTTGATTGGAAACAAAAACCACACCAAGGTCAATTTTGTCATTTGTCGCGACGCTGTCGGAATGGGCTTAAATTTGGCAGTTGATTGGAAACAAAAATCGCGCCTGGGTAATTTCGTCATTTGTCGTGATGCCATCGAAATGGGCTGAAATTTGGCAAGTTAATCGGAAACAAAAATAGCGCCAGGGATAATTTTGACATTTGTCACGGCACTGTCGGAATGGGGTTAAATTTGGCAGGTTTATTGGAAAAAAGAACCATGCCAGGGGCAATTTCGTCATTTGTCACGACGGTGTCGAAATTGGCTGAAATTTGGTAGGTTGACTGGAAACGACGCGCGAAATTCGGCTCGGGGTGGAGTTCCGAGATCTTGGTAAATTAACAAAGAAAAATCGCAACAGGGGCAATTTTGCCATTTGTCGCGTCGGTATCGGAATGGGCTGAAATTTGGCAGGTTGTCTGGAAATGGCCTGAAAAATTGGGCTCGGGGCGGAGTCCCGAGATCTCAGGAATACAAAGAAAAACTGCACTAGGGGCAATTTTATCATTTGTCGCGACGATGTTGGAAAGGGCTGAAATTTGGCAAGCTGATTGGAAACGGCTCGAGAAATTGGACTCGGGGCTGAGTCCCGATATCTTGAGAAATTAATGAAGAACAATCGCACCAGGAGCAATTTTGCCATTTGTTACGATGGTGTCGGAAAGGGCTAAAATTTGGCAAGCCGATTGGAAATGGCCCGAGAAATCGGACTCGAGGTTGAGTCCCGAGATCTCGATAAATTAACAAAGAAAAATCGCACCAGGGGCAATTTTGCCATTTGTCACGACGTGTCGAAATTGGCTGAAATTTGGCAGGCTGATTGGAAACGGCGCACGAAATTCGACTCGGGGTGGAGTCCCGAGATCTTGGTAAATTAACAAAGAAAAATCCCACCAGGGGCAATTTTGTCATTTGTCGCGTCGGTGTCGGAATGGGCTAAAATTTTGCAGGTTGATTGGAAATGGCCCGAGAAATTGGGCTCGGGGCGGAGTCCCAAGATCTCGGGAAATTAACAAGGAAAACTACACCAGGGGCAATTTTATCATTTGTTGCGACAGTGTCGGAAAGGGCTAAAATTTGGCAAGCTGATTGGAAACGGCCCGAGAAATTGGACTCAGGGCTGAGTCTCGAGATCTCAAGAAATTTACAAAGAAAAATTGCACCAGGGGCAATTTTGCCATTTGTAGCGTCGATGCCGAAATGGGCTGAAATTTGGCAGGCTGTCTGGAAACGGCCCGAGAAATTGGGCTCGGGGTAGAGTCCCGAGATCTCAGGAAATTAACAAAGAAAAATAGCACCAGGGGCAATTTTATCATTTGTTGCGACGGTGTCGAAAAGGGCTGAAATTTGGCAAGCTGATTGGAAACGGCCCGAGAAATTGGACTCGGGGCTGAGTCCCGAGATCTCGAGAAATTAACGAAGAAAAATCGCACCATGACCAATTTTGCCATTTGTCACGACGGTGTCGAAAATGGCTGAAATTTGGCAACCTGATTGGAAACGGCCCGAGAAATTGAACTTGAGGTTGAGTCTCGAGATCTCGAGAAATTAACAAAGAAAAATCGCACCAGGGGCAATTTTGCCATTTTTCGCGACAGTGTCGGAATTGGTTGAAATTTGGCAGGCTGATTGGAAATGGCGTACGAAATTCGACTCGGGGTGGAGTCCCTAGGTCTTGGTAAATTAACAAAGAAAAATCCCACCAGGGGCAATTTTGTCATTTGTCACGTCGGTGTCGGAATGGGCTAAAATTTGGCTGGCTGATTGGAAACGGCCTGAGAAATTGGGCTCGGGGCGGAGTCCCAAGATCTCGGGAAATTAACAAAGAAAAACTACACCATGGGTAATTTTATCATTGTCGCGACGGTGTCGGAAAGGGCTGAAATTTGGCAAGCTGATTGGAAACGGCCCAAGAAATTGGACTCGGGGCTGAGTCCCGAGATCTCGAGAACTTAACGAAGAAAAATCGCACCAGGAGCAATTTTGCCATTTGTCGCGATGGTGTCGGAAAGGGTTGAAATTTGACAAGCTGATTGGAAACGGCCCGAGAAATTGGACTCGGGGTTGAGTCCCGAGATTTCGAGAAATTAACAAAGAAAAATCGCACCAGGGGTAATTTTGTCATTTGTCGCGATTGTTCGGAATTTGCGGAAATTTGGCAGGCTGATTGGAAACGGCGTGCAAAATTCGACCAGGGGTGGAGTCCCGAGATCTTGGTAAATTAACAAAGAAAAATCCTACCAGGGACAATTTTGTCATTTGTCGCGTCGGTGTCGAAATGGGCTGAAATTTGGCAGGCTGATTGGAAACGGCCCGAGAAATTGGGCTCGGTAGGGAGTCCCAAGATCTCGGGAAATTAACAAAGAAAAACTGCACCAGGGGGCAATTTTGTCATTTCTCACGATGGTGTCAGAAAGGGCTTAAATTTGGCAAGCTGATTGGAAACGGCCCGAGAAATTAGACTCGGGGCTGAGTCCAGAGATATCGAGAAATTAACAAAGAAAAATCGCACCAGGGGCAATTTACCATTTGTCGCGACGGTGTCGAAATTGGCTGAAATTTGGCAGGGTGATTGGAAACGGCCCAAGAAATTGGACTCGGGGCGAAGTCCCGAGATCTCGAGAAATTAACAAAGAAAAATCACACCCGGGGCAATTTTTCCATTTGTCGCGACGGTGTCGAAATTGGCTGAAATTTTGCAGGCTGATTGGAAACGGCTTGAGAAATTGGACTCGGGGTGGAGTCCCGAGATCTCGAGAAATTAACGAATAAAAATCGCACCAGGGGCAATTTTGTCATTTGTCGCAACGGTGTTGGAATGTGCAGAAATTTTGCAGGCTGATTGGAAACGGTCCGAGAAATTGGACTCGTGTCGGAGTCCCGAGATCTCGGGAATTTAACAAAGAAAAATCACTCCAGAGGCAATTTTGCCATTTGTTGCGACGGTGTCGGAATGGGCTGAAATTTGGTAGGCTGATTGGAAACGGCCCGAGAAATTGGAATCGTGGCGGAGCCCTGAGATCTTAAAAAATTAACAAAGAAAATTTGCACCAGGGACAATTTGGTAAATTGTCACGACGGTGTTGGAATGGGTTGAAATTTGGCATGTTGATGTGAAATTGCCCGAGAAATTGGACTCAGGGCAAAGTCTCGAGATCTCGAGAAATTAACAAAGAAAATTCGCAGCGGGGGCAATTTTGTCATTTGTCGAGACTGTGTAAAAATGGGCTGAAATTTGGAAGGCTGATTGGAAATGGCCTGAGACATTGGACTCGTGGCGCAATCTCGAGATATTGGGGAAATTAACAAAGAAAAATCGCACCAGGGGCAATTTTGTCATTTGTCGCGTCGGTGTCGAAATGGGCTGAAATTTGACAGGCTGATTGGAAACAGCGCGAGAAATTGGACTCCGGGCGGAGTCTCGAGATCTCAGGAAATTAACAAAAAAAAGGGCACCGGGGACAATTTTGTCATTTGTCACGACGGTGTCGAAATAAGCTGACAAATCTCGAGAAATTAACAAAGAAAAACCACACCAGGGCCAATTTTGTCATTTGTCGCGGTGGTATCGAAATGGGCTGAAATTTTGCAGGCTGATTGGAAATGGCCATAGAAATTTGACTCGAGGTGAAATCCCGAGATCTCGGGAAACTAGCAAAGAAAAATCATACCAGGGGCAATTTTGTCATTTGTCGCGACAATGTCGTATTGGACTGAAATTTGGCAGGCTGATTGGAAACGGCACGCAAAATTGGGCTCGGGGCTGTGTCCCGAGATCTCGGGAAATTAATTAAAAAAATTGCACCAAGGGCAATTTTATCATTTGTCGCGACAGTTTCGAAAAGGGCTGAAATTTAGCAAGCTGATTGGAAACGGCCCGAGAAATTGGACTCGGGGATGAGTCCCGAGATCCCGAGAAATTAACAAAGAAAAATCGCACCAAGGGCAATCTTGCCATTTGTCGCGACGGTGTCGGAATTGGCTGAAATTCGGCAGGCTGATTGGAAACGGCCTGAGAAATTGGACTCGGGGCGGAGTCCCGAGATCTCGCAAAATGAATAAACAAAAATCACACCAGGGACAATTTTGTCATTTGTCGCGACGGTGTTGGTATGGGCTGAAATTTGGCCGGCTGATTGGAAATGACCCGAGAAATTGGACTCGTGGCGGAGTCCCGAGATCTCGAGAAATTAACAAAGAAAAATTGCACCAGGGGCAATTTTGCCATTCATCACGACGGTGTCGGAATTGGCTGAAATTTAGCAGGCTAATTGGAAACGACCTGAGAAATTGGACTCGGGGCGGAGTCCCGAGATCTCGGAAAATTAACAAACAAAAACAGCACCAGGGACAATTCCGTAATTTGTCGTGACGGTGTCAGAATGGGTTGAAATTTGGTAGGCTGATTGGAAACGGCCTGAGAATTGGACTCGTGGCGGAGTCCCGAGATCTCGAAAAATTAACAAAGAAAATCGCACCCGGGATAATTTGGTCATTTGTTGCTACGGTGTCGGAATGGATTGAAATTCGGCATGTTGATGTGAAACGGCCCGAGAAATTGGACTCGGGGCAAAGTCCCGAGATCGCGGGAAATTAACAAAGAAAAACAGCCCCAGAGGCAACTTTGTCATTTGTCGTGACGGTGTCGGAATGGGCTGAAATTTTGCACGCTGATTGGAAATGCCCTGAGAAATTGGGCTCGGGAAGTTAACAGAGAAAAATCGCACCAAGGGCAATTTTGTCTTTTGTCGCGACAGTGTCACAACGGGCTGAAATTTGGCAGGCTGATTGGAAACGGCCTGAGAAATTGGACTGGTGGCGCAATCCCGAGATCTTAGGAAATTAACAAAGAAAAATCGCACCAGGGGCAATTTTGTCAATTGTCGTGACGTTGTCGAAATGGACTAAAATTTGGCAGGCTGATCGAAAACAGCCTAAGAAATTGGACTCGTGGCGAAATCCCGAGATCTCGAGAAATTAACAAAGAAAAATCGCACCGGGGGCAATTTTGTCATTTCTCGCTATGGTGTCGGAATGGACTGAACTTTCACTGGCTAATTGGAAACGGCCTGAGAAATTGGACTCGTGGCGGAGTCCCGAGATCTCAAAAAATTAACAAAGAAAAATCGCAGCAGGGACAATTTGGTCATTTGTCGCAACGGTGTCGGAATGGGCTGAAATTTAGCAGGCCGATTGAAAACAGACCGAGAAATTGGACTCGGAGCGGAGTCCCGAGATCTCGGGAAATTAACAAAGAAAAATCGCACCAAGGGCAATTTTGTCATTTGTCGTGACGGTGTCGGAATGGGCTAACAAATCTTGAGAAATTAACAATGAAAAACTGCTCCAGGGGCAATTTTGTCATTTGTTACGGCGGTGTCGGAAGGGGCTGAATTTTGCAAGGTGATTGGAAATGGCCCGAGAAATTGGGCTCAGGGGGAGTCCCGAAATCTCGAGAAATTAACAACGAAAAACTGCACCAGGGGCAATTTTGCCATTTGTCACGTCGGTGTCGAAATTGGCTAAAATTTGGCAGGCTGATTGGAAACGGCCCGAGAAATTAGACTCGGGGCGGAGTCCCAAGATCTCGGGAAATTAACAAAGCAAAGAATGGGCTGAAATTTGGCAGGCTGATTAGAAACAGCCTGAGAAATTGGACTTGGGACGGAGTCCCGAGATCTCGGGAAATTAACAAAAAAAATTGCACCAAAGGTAATTTTGTCATTTGTCGCGTCGGTGTCGGAATGGACTGAAATTTGGCAAGCTGATTGGAAACGGTCCTAGAAATTGGGCTCGGGGCGGAGTCCCGAGATCTCAAGAAATTTTCAAAGAAAAATCGCACCAGGGGCAATTTTTTCATTTGTCGTGCGGTGTCGAAATGGGCTGAAATTTGGCAGGCTGATTGGAAATGGCCCAAGAAATTGGGCTCGGGGCGAAGTCCTGATATCTCGAGAAATTTACAAAGAAAAATCGCCCCAGGGGTAGTTTTGTCATTTGTCGCGACGGTGTCGGAATGGTCTGAAATATGGCAGGCTGATTGGAAACGGCATGAGAAATTGGACTTGGGGCAGAGTCCCGAGTTCTCGAGAAATTAACAAAGAAAAATCGCACCATGGGCATTTTTGTTATTTACCGCGACGGTGTCGAAATGGGCTGAAATTTGGCAGGCTGATTGGAAACGGCTCGAAAAATAGGTCTTGGGGCGGAGTCCCGAGATCTCGAGAAATTAACAAAGAAAAAATGCACCAGGGACAATTTGGTCTGTTGTCGCAACGGTGTAGGAATTGGTTGAAATTTGGTAGGTTGATTGGAAACGGCCGGAGAACTTGGACTCGGGGCGAAGTCCCGAGATCTCGAGAAATTAACAAAGAAAAATCGCACCAGGGGCAATTTTGTCATTTGTCGCGACGGTGTCGGAATTGGCTGAAATTTTGCAGGCAGATTGGAAATGACCAGAGAAATTGGGCACGGGGCGGAGTCCCAATATCTCAGGAAATTAACGGAGAAAAACGCACCAGGGGCAATTTTTTCATTTGTCGCGACGGTGTCGAATTGGTCTGAAATTTGGCAGGCTAATTGGAAATGGCGCGGGAAATTGGACTCGGGGCAGAGTCCCGAGATCTCGGGAAATTAACAATGAAAAATCACACCAAGGGCAATTTTGTCATTTGGCGCGTCGGTGTCGGAAGGGGCTGAAATTTCGCAGGCTGATTGGAAACGGCGCGAGAAATTGGACTCGTGGCGGAGTCCCGAGATCTCGAGAAATTAGCAAAGAAAAATCGCACCAAGGGCAATTTTATCATTGGCCGCGACGATGTCGAAATTGGCTAAAATATGGGAGGCTGATTGGAAACGGCCGGAGAAATTGGACTTCTGGCAGATTCCCCGAGATCTCGAAAAATTAACAAAGAAAAATCTCACCAGGGACGATTTGATCATTTGTTACGACGGTGTAGGAATGGGTTGAAATTTGGCAGGTTAATTGGAAACGGCCGAAGAAATTGGACTCGGGGCGAAGTCCCGAGATCTCAAGAAATTAACAAAGAAAAATCGCACCAGGGGGATTTTTGTCATTTGTCGCGATGGTGTCAGAATGGGCTGAAATTTTGCAGGCTGATTCGAAACGGCCCGAGAAGTTAGGCTCGGGGCGGAGTCTTGATATCTCGGGAAATTAACAAAGAAAAATCGGACCATGGGCGATTTTGTCATTTGTCGCGACAGTGTCAGAATGGGCTGAAATTTGGCAGGCTAATTGGAAACAGCTCGAGAAATTAGACACGGGGCGGAGTCCCGAGATCTCGGGAAATTAACAGAGAAAAATTGCACCAGGGGCAATTTTACCATTTGTCGCGACGGTGTCGGAATGGACTGAAATTTGGCAGTCTGATTGGAAACGGCCCGAGAAATTGGACTCAGGGCGGAGTCATGAGATCTCGAGAAATTAACAAAGAAAAGAATGGGCTGAAATTTAGCAGGCTGATTGGAAATAGCTCGAGAAATTGGACTCGGGGCGGAGTCCGAGATCTCGGGTAATTAACAAAGAAAAATTGCACCAGGGGCAACTTTGTCATTTGTCGTGTCGATGTCTGAATGGGTTAAAATTTGGCAAGCTGATTGGAAACGGCCCGAGAAATTGTGCTCGGGGCGGAGTCTCGAGATCTCGGGAAATTATCAAAGAAAAACCGCACCATGGGCAATTTTGTCATTTGTCATGACGATGTCAGAATGGGCTGAAATTTGGCAGGCTGATTGGAAAAGGCTCTAGAAATTAGACTTGAGGTAGAGTCTCGAGATCTCGGGAAATTAACATAGAAAAATCGCATCAAGCGCAATTTTGTGATTTGCCGCGACGATGTCGAAATAGACTGAAATTTGGCAGGCTGATTGGAAATGGCCCGAGAAATTGGACACGTGGCGGAGTCCCGAGATCTCGAGAAATTAACAAAGAAAAGAATGGGCTAAAAGTTGGCAGGCTGATTGGAAACGGCTCGAGAAATTGGGCTCGGGGCAGAGTCCCGATATCTCGGGAAATTAACAAAGAAAAATCGCACTAGGGTCAATTTTGTCATTTGTCGCTACGGTATCAGAATGGTTTGAAATTTGGTAGGCTGTGCAAGAAATTGGACCCGGGGCGGAGTCCTAAAATCTTGGGAAATAAACAAAGAAAAACCGCACTAGGGGCAATTTTGTCATTTGTCGCGACGGTGTCAAAATGGGCTGAAATTTGGCGGGCTGGTTGGAAATGGCCCAAGAAATTGGACTCGTGCTGGAGTCCCGAGATCTCGAGAAATTAAAAAAGAAAAATTGCACAAGGGACAATTTTGTCATTTGTCACGACGGTGTCGAAATGTCTGAAATTTGGCAGGCAGATTGGAAATGGCCAAAGAAATTGGACTCGTGGCGGAGTCCCGAGATCTCGAAAAATTAACAAAGAAAAATCGCACCAAGGACAATTTGGTAATTTGTCGCGATGGTGTCGAAATGGGTTGAAATTTGGCTAGGCGATTGGAAACGTCCCGAGAAATTGGATTCTGGGCAAAGCCCCGAGATCTCAAGAAATTAAAAAAGAAAAATCACACCAGGGGCAATTTTTTCATTTGTCGCGACGGTGTCCGAATTGTCTGAAATTTTGCAGGCTGATTGGTAACGGCCCGAGAAACGGGACTCGCAGCGAAATCTCGAGATCTCGGGAAATTAACAAAGAAAAATTGCACCAGGGGCAATTTTGTCATTTGTCGTGACGGTGTCAGAATGGATTGAAATTTGGCAGGCTGATTGGAAACCGCGTGAGAAATTGTTCTCGGGGGGAGTCTCGAGATCTCGAGAAATTAACCGAACCAGGGGCAATTTTTTCATTTGACGGGACAGTGTCGGAATGGGCTGAAATCTGGCAGGCTGATTGGAAATAGCCCGAGAAACTGGGCTCTGGGTCGAAACTCGAGATCTCGAGAATTTAACAAAGAAAAATTGCACCTTGGGTAATTTTGCCATTTGTCGCGACGATGTCGGAATGGTCTTAAATTTGGCAGGTTGAATGGAAATAGTCCGAGAAATTGAGCTCGGGGCGGAGTCCCGAAATCTAGGGAAATTAACAAAGAAAAATCGTACCAGGGGCAATTTTGTCATTTGTCGCGACGGTGTCGGAATGGCTGAAATTTTGCAGGCTAATTGGAAACGACCCGAGAAATTGGGCACGGGGTGGCGTTCCGATATCTCAGGAAGTTAATGGAGAAAAACTGCACCAGAGGCAATTTTTTCATTTGTCGCGACAGTGTCGAAATGGTCTGAAATTTGGCAGGCTGATTGGAAATGGTGCGGGAAATTGGACTCGGGGCAGAGTCTCGAGATCTCGAAAAATTAACAATGAAAAACCACACCTGGGGCAATTTGGTAATTTGTCGCGACGGTGTCGGAATGGGTTGAAATTTGGCAAGGCGATTGGAAACGTTCCAAGAAATTGGACTCAAGGCAAAGCCCCGAGATCTCAGGAAATTAATAAAGAAAAACTGCACCAGGAGCAATTTTGTCATTTATCGCGACGGTGCCGAAATGGTCTAAAATTTTGCAAGCTGATTGGAAATGGCCCGTGTAATGGGACTCGCAGCGAAATCCCGAGATCTCGAGAAACTAACAAAGAAAAATCGCACTAGGGGCAATTTTGTCATTTGTCGCGACGGTGTCAGAATGGACTGAAATTTGGCAGGCTGATTAGAAACGACGTGAGAAATTGTTCTCGGGGCGGAGTCTCGAGATCTCATGAAATTATCCGAACTAGGGGCAATTTTTTCATTTGACGCGACAGTGTCGGAATGGGTTGAAATTTGGCAGGCTGATTGGAAACAGCCCGAGAAACTGGGCTTAGGGTCGAAACTCAAGATCTCGAGAAATTAACAAAGAAAAACCGCACCACGGGTAATTTTGCCATTTGTCGCGACGGTGTCGGAATGGTCTTAAATTTCGCAGGCTAAATGGAAACAATTCAAGAAATTGAGCTCGGGGCGGAGTCTCGAGATCTTGGAAAATTAACAAAGAAAAATCGCACCAGGGACAATTTGGTCAGTTGTCGCGACGGTGTCGAAATGGGTTGAAATTTGGTAGGTTGATTGGAAACGGCCAGAGAAATTGGACTCGGGGCGAAGTCTCGAGATCTTGAGAAATTAACAAAGAAAAATCGTACCAGGGGCAATTTTGTCATTTGTCGCGACGGTGTCGGAATGGCTGAAATTTTGCAGGCTGATTGGAAACGACCCGAGAAATTAGGCACGGGGTGGCGTCCCGATATCTCAGGACGTTAACGGAGAAAAACCGCACCAGGGGCGATTTTTTCATTTGTCGCGACGGTGTCGAAATGGTATGAAATTTGGCAGGCTGATTGGAAATGGCGCGGGAAATTGGACTCGGGGCAGAGTCCCGAGATCTCAAAAAATTAACAATGAAAAACCACCTGGGGCAATTTGGTAATTTGTCGTGACGGTGTCAGAATGGGTTGAAATTTGGCAAGGCTAATGGAAACGTTCCGAGAAATTGGACTCGAGGCAAAGCCCCGAGATCTCAGGAAATTAATAAAGAAAAACTGCACCAGGGGCAATTTTGTCATTTGTCGCGACGGTGTCGGAATGGTCTGAAATTTTGCAGGCTAATTGGAAACGGCCCGAGAAATGGGACTCACAGTGAATTACCGAGATCTCAGGAAACTAACAAAGAAAAACTGCACCAAGGGCAATTTTGTCATTTGTCGCGACGGTGACAGAATGGACTGAAATTTGGCAGGCTGATTAGAAATAACGTGACAAATTGTTCTTTGGGCGGAGTCTCGAGATCTCATGAAATTAACTGAACCAGGGGTAATTTTTTCATTTGACGCGACAGTGTCAGAATGTACTGAAATTTGGCAGGCTGATTGGAAGCGGCTCGAGAAATTAGATTCGAGGCGGAGTCCCGAGATCTCGGGAAATTAACAAAGAAAAATCGCACTAGGGGCAATTTTATCATTTGTCGCGACGGTGTCGGAATGGAATGAAATTTGGCTGGCTGATTGGAAACGGCTCGAGAAATTGGACTCGTGGCGGAGTCCCGAGATCTCGAAAAATTAACAAAGAAAAATCGCACCAGGGACAATTTGATCAGTTGTCGCGACGGTGTAGGAAATGGTTGAAATTTGGAAGGTTGATTGGAAACGGTCGGAGAAATTTGACTCGGGACGAAGTCCCGAGATCTCGAGAAATTAACACAGAAAAATCGCACCAGGGGCAATTTTGTCATTTGTCGCGACGGTGTCGGAATGGGCTGAAATTATGCAGGATGATTGGAAACGGCCTGAGAAATTGGGTACCGGGCGGAGTCCCGATATCTCAGGAAATTAACGAAGAAAAACCACACCAGGGGCGATTTTTTCATTTGTCGCGACTGTGTCGAAATGGTCTGAAATTTGGCCGGCTGATTGGAAATGGCGCGGGAAATTGGACTCGGGGCAGAGTCCCAAGATCTCGGCAAATTAACAATGAAAAACTACACCAGGGGCAATTTTGTCATTTGTCGATCGGCGTCAAAAGGGGCTGAAATTTGGCAGGCTGATTGGAAACGACTCGAGGAATTGGACTCGGGGTGGAGTCCCGAGATCTCGAGAAATTAACAAAGAAAGATCGCACCAGGGGCAATTTTTTCATTTGTCGCGGCGATGTCGAAATGGGCTGAAATTTTGTAGGCTGATTCGAAACGGCCCGAGAAATTGGGCTCGGGGCGGAGTCCCGATATCTCTGGAAATTAATAAAGAAAAATTGCACCAGGGGCGATTTTGTCATTTGTCGCGACAATGTCGGCATGGACTGAAATTTGACAGACTGATTGGAAATAGCTCAAGAAATTAACTCGGGGCGGAGCCCCGAGATCTCGAGAAATTAACAAAGAAAAATTGCACCAGGGGCAATTTTGTCATTTGTCGCGACGGTGTCAGAACGGACTGAAATCTGACTGGCTGATTGGAAACGGCCCGAGAAATTGGACTCGTGGCGGAGTCCCGAGATCTTGAAAAATTAACAAACAAAAATTGCACCAGGGATAATTTGGTCAGTTGTCGCGACGGTGTAGGAATTGGTTTAAATTTGGTAGGTTGATTAGAAACGGCCAGAGAAATTGGACTCGGGGCGAAGTCCCGAGATCTCAAGAAACTAACAAAGAAAAATTGCACCAGGGGCAATTTTATCATTTGTCGCGACGGTGTAAGAATGGGCTGAAATTTTGCAGGCTGATTGGAAACGGCCCGAGAAATTGGGCATGGGGCGGAGTCCCGATATATCAGAAAATTAAAGAAGAAAAACCGCACCGGGGGCGATTTTTTCATTTGTCGCGATGGTGTCGAAATGGTCTGAAATTTGCAGGCTGATTGGAAATGGCACGGGAAATTGGACTCGGGGTAGAGTCTCGATATCTCGAGAAATTAACAATGAAAAACCATACCAGGGGCAATTTTGTCATTTGTTGCGTCGCTGTCGGAAGGGGCTGAAATTTGGCAGGCTGATTGGAAATGGCGCGAGAAATTGGACTCGAGGCGGAGTCCCGAGATCTCGAAAAATTAACAAAGAAAAATCGCACCAGGGGCAATTTTGTCATTTGCCATGACGGTGTCGAAATGGGCTAAAATTTGGCAGGCTGATTGGAAACTGCCCGAGAAATTGGACTTGTGGCGAATTCCCGAGATCTCGAAAAATTAAGAAAGAAATATCGCACCAGGGGCAATTTTGTCATTTGTCGCGACGGTGTCGAAATGGGCTGAAATTTGGTAGGCTAATCGTAAACGGCTCGAGAAACTATTTTCGGGGTGAAGTCCCGAGATCTCGAGAAATTAACAAAGAAAAATCGTACCAGGGGCAATTTTGTCATTTATTGCGACAGTGTCGGAATGGACTGAAATTTGGCAGTCTGATTGGAAACGGCCTGAGAAATTGGACTCGGGACAGAGTCCCGAGATCTCGGGAAATTAACAAAGAAAAGAATGGGTTGAAATTTGACAGGCAGATTGGAAACAGCCCGAGAAATTGGACTCGGGGCGGAGTCTCGAGATCTCGGAAAATTAACAAAGAAAAACCGCACCAGGGACAACTTTGTCATTTGTCGTGTTAGTGTCTGAATGGGCTAAAATTTGGCAAGCTGATTGGAAACGGCTCGAGAAATTGTGCTCGGGGCGGAGTCTCGAGATCTCGAGAAATTATCAAAGAAAAATCGCACCATGGACAATTTTCTCATTTGTCACGATGATGTCGGATTGGACTGAAATTTGGCAGGCTAATTGGAAATGGCTCGAGAAATTAGACTCGGGGCGGAGTCCTGAGATCTCGGGAAATTAATTTACAAAATCGCATCAGGGGTTGTCATTTGCTGCGACAATGTCGCAATGGACTGAAATTTGGCAGGCTGATTGGAAATGGCCAAAGAAATTGGACTCGGGCTGGAGTCCCGAGATCTCGAGAAATTAACAAAGAAAAGAATGGGCTGAAAGTTGGCAGGCAGCCTGAGAAATTGGGCTCGGGGCAAAGTCCCGATATCTCGGGAAATTAACAAAGAAAAATCGCACCAAGATCAATTTTGTCATATGTCGCTACGATGTTGGAATGGTCTGAAATTTGGCAGTTGATTGGAAACGGTACGAGAAATCGGACACGGGGCGGAGTCTCAAGATCTCGGGAAATAAACAAAGAAAAACCGCACCAGGGGCAATTTTGTCATTTGTCGCGACGGTGTCGAAATGTGTTGAAATTTGGCAGGCTGGTTGGCAACTGCCCGAGAAATTGGACTCGTGCCGGAGTCCCGAGATCTCGAGAAATTAACAAAGAAGAGTCAAACCAGGGGCAATTTGTCATTTGTCGCGACAGTGTAGGAATGGGCTGAAATTTGGCAGGCAGATTGGAAACAGCCCGAGAAATTGGGCTCGGGGTCGAGTCTCGAGATCTCGAGAAATTAATAAAGAAAAACAGCACCAGGGGTAATTTTGTCATTTGTCGCGACGGTGTCGGAATGGTCTAAAATTTGGCAGGCTGAATGGAAACAACCCGAGTAATTGAGCTCGGGGCGGAGTCCCGAGATATTTGGAAATTAACAAAGAAAAATCGCACCAGGGGTAATTCTGTCATTTGCTGCAACGATGTTAGACTGGGCTGAAATGTGGCAGGCTGATTGAAAACGGCTTGAGAAATTGGGCTCGGGGCGAAGTCCCGTGATCTCGAGAAATTAACAAAGAAAAATCGCACCAGGGTCAATTTTATCATTTGTCGCGATGGTGTCGAAATGGGCTGAAATTTTGCAGGCCGATTGGAATCGGCCCGAGAAATTGGACTCGGGGCGGAGTCCCGAGATCTCGGGAAATTAAGAAAGAATAATCACGCCAGGGACAATTTGATCATTTGTTACAACGGTGTAGGAATGGGCTGAAATTCGGCTGGTTAATTGGAAACTGCCAGAGAAATTGGACTCAAGGCGAAGTCCCGAGATCTCGAGAAATTAACAAAGAAAAGCCGCACGAGGGACAATTTTGTCATTTGTCGCGACGGTGTCGGAATGGGCTAAAATTTTGCAGGCTGATTCGAAACGACCCGAGAAATTGGGCTCGGGGCGGAGTCCCGATGTCTCGGGAAATTAACAAAGAAGAATCGCACCAGGGGTGATTTTGTCATTTGTCGCGACAGTGTCGGCATGGACTGAAATTTGGCAGGCTGATTGGAAACAGTTCGAGAAATTAACTCGGGGCGGAGTCCCGAGATCTCGGGAAATTAACAAAGAAAAATCACACCAGGGGAAATTTTGTCATTTGTCGCGACGGTGTCGGAATGGACTGAAATTTGACAGGCTAATTGGAAACGACCCGAGAAATTGGACTCGTGGCGGAGTCCCGAGATCTCGAAAAATTAACAAACAAAAGTCGCACCAGGGATAATTTGGTCAGTTGTCGCGATGGTGTAGGAATTGGTTGAAATTTGGTAGGTTGATTGGAAACGGCTCGAGAAATTAGACTCGGGGCGAAGTCCCGAGATCTCGGGAAATTAACATAGAAAAATCGCATTAGGGGCAATTTTGTCATTTGCCGCGATGGTGTCGGAATGGACTAAAATTTGGCGAGCTGATTGGAAATGGCTCGAGAAATTGGACTCGGGGTGGAGTCCCGCGATCTCGGGAAATTAACAAAGAAAAGAATGGGCTGAATTTGGTAGGCTGATTGGAAACGACCCGAGAAATTGGGCTCGGGGCAGAGTCCTGAGATCTCGGGAAATTAAGAAAGAATAGTCACGCCAGGGACAATTTGATCATTTGTTACGACGGTGTAGGAATGGGCTGAAATTCGGCTGGTTAATTGGAAACTGCCAGAGAAATTGGACTCAAGGCGAAGTCCCGAGATCTCGAGAAATTAACAAAGAAAAGCCGCACGAGGGACAATTTTGTCATTTGTCGCGACGGTGTCGGAATGGGCTAAAATTTTGCAGGCTGATTCGAAACGGCCCGAGAAATTGGGCTCGGGGCGGAGTCCCGATGTCTCAGGAAATTAACAAAGAAGAATCGCACCAGGGGTGATTTTGTCATTTGTCGCGACAGTGTCGGCATGGACTGAAATTTGGCAGGCTGATTGGAAACGGTTCGAGAAATTAACTCGGGGCGGAGTCCCGAGATCTCGGGAAATTAACAAAGAAAAATCACACCAGGGGAAATTTTGTCATTTGTCGCGACGGTGTCGGAATGGACTGAAATTTGACAGGCTAATTGGAAACGACCCGAGAAATTGGACTCGTGGCGGAGTCCCGAGATCTCGAAAAATTAACAAACAAAAGTCGCACCAGGGATAATTTGGTCAGTTGTCGCGATGGTGTAGGAATTGGTTGAAATTTGGTAGGTTGATTGGAAACGGCTCGAGAAATTAGACTCGGGGCGAAGTCCCGAGATCTCGGGAAATTAACATAGAAAAATCGCATTAGGGGCAATTTTGTCATTTGCCGCGATGGTGTCGGAATGGACTAAAATTTGGCAAGCTGATTGGAAATGGCTCGAGAAATTGGACTCGGGGTGGAGTCCCGCAATCTCGGGAAATTAACAAAGAAAAGAATGGGCTGAAATTTGGTAGGCTGATTGGAAACGGCCCGAGAAATTGGGCTCGGGGCAGAGTCCCGATACCTCGGGAAATTAACAAAGAAAAACTGCAGCAGGGTCAATTTTGTCGTTTGTTGCTACGATGTCAGAATGGTCTAAAATTTGGTAGGCCGATTGGAAACGGCGCGAGAAATTGGACCCAAGGCGGAGTCCCGAGATCTCGGGAAATAAGAAAAGAAAAACCGCACCAGGGGCAAGTTTTGTCACTTATCGCGATGGTGTCGAAATGGGCTGAAATTTGGCAGGCTGGTTGGAAACAGCCCGAGAAATTAGACTCGTGCTGGAGTCCCGAGATCTCGGGAAATTAACAAAGAAAGACCGCACAAGGGATAATTTTGTCAGTTGCCGCGACGGTGTCGAAATGTCTGAAATTTGGCAGGCAGATTGGAAGGGGCCCGAGAAATTGGACTCGTGGCGGAGTCCGAGATCTTGAAAAATTAACAAAGAAAAATTGCACCAGGGACAATTTGGTAATTTGTCGCGACGGTGTCGTAACGGGTTGAAATTTGGCAGGGCGATTGGAAACGTCTTGAGAAATTGGACTCGGGGTAAAGCCCCGAGATCTCTGGAAATTAACCAAGAAAAACAGCACAAGGGGAATTTTGTCATTTGTTGTGATGGTGTCGGAATGGTCTGAAATTTTTTAGGCTGATTGGAAATGGCCCGAGAAATGGAGCTCGCAGCGGAATCCCGAGTTCTCGGGAAATTAACAAAGAAAAACCGCACCAGGAACAATTTTGTCATTTGTCGCGACAGTGTCAGAATGGACTGAAATTTGGCTGGCTGATTAGAAACGGCGTGAGAAATTGGACTCGGGGCGGAGCCTCGAGATCTCGAGAAATTAACAAAGAAAAGTCGAACCAGGGGCAATTTTGTCATTTGGCGCGACAGTGTCGGAATGGGCTGAAATTTGGCAAGCCGATTGGAAACAGCCCGAGAAATTGGGCTCGGGGCGAATCTCGAGATCTCGAGAAATTAACAAAGAAAAACTGCACCAAGGGTAATTTTGTAATTTGTCGCGACGGTGTCGGAATGGTCTTAAATTTGGCAGGCTAAATGGAAACAGCCCGAGAAACTGAGCTTGGGGCGGAGTCCCGAAATATCGAGAAATTAACAAAGAAAAATCGCACCAGGGGCAATTCTGTCATTTGTCGCGACGGTGTCAGACTGGGCTGAAATGTGGTAGGCTGATTGAAAATGGCTCGAGAAATTGGGCTCGGGACGAAGTCTCGTGATCTCAAGAAATTAACAAAGAAAAATCGCACCAGGGTCAATTTTGTCATTTGTCGCGATGGTGTCGAAATGGGATGAAATTTTGCAGGCCAATTGGAAACGGCCTGAGAAATTGGACTCGGGGCGGAGTCCAGAGATCTCGGGGAATTAACAAAGAAAAATCATACCAGGGACAATTTGATCATTTCTTGCGACGGTGTAGAAATAGGTTGAAATTCGGCTGGTTAATTGGAAACTGCCAGAGAAATTGGACTCAAGGCAAACTCCTGAAATCTCGAGAAATTAACAAAGAAAAGCCGCACGAGGGGCAATTTTGTCATTTGTCGCGACGGTGTCGGAATGGGCTGAAATTTTGCAGGCTGATTCGAAACGGCCCGAGAAATTGGACTCGGAGTGGATTCCTGAGATCTCGAGAAATTAACAAAGAAAAATCGCACCAGGGGCAATTTTGTCATTTGTTGCGACGGTGTCGGAATGGGCTGAAATTTGGCAGGTTGATTGGAAACGGCCCGAAAAATAGGTCTCGGGCCGGAGTCCCGAGATCTCGGGAAATTAACAAAGAAAAACAGCAACAGGGGCGATTTTGTCTTTTGTCACGATGGTGTCGGAATGGACTGAAATTTGGCAGGCTGATTAGAAACGGCGGGAGAAATTAGACTCGGAGTGGATTCCTGAGATCTCGAGAAATTAACAAAGAAAAATTGCACCAGGGGCAATTTTGTCGTTCGTTGCGACGGTGTCGGAATGGGCTGAAATTTGGCAGGCTGATCGGAAACGGCTCGAAAAAAAGGTCTCGGGGCGGAGTCCCGAGATCTCGGGAAATTAACAAAGAAAAACCGCACCAGGGGCATTTTTGTCATTTGTCGCGACGGTGTCGGAATGGGCTAAAATTTAGCAGGCTGATTGGTAACGGCGCAAGAAATTAGACTCGGGGCGAATTCCCGAGATCTCAGGAAATTAATAAAGAAAAACCGCACCAGGTGTAATTTTATCATTTTTCGCGACGGTGTCGAAACGGACTGAAATTTGGCAGGCTGATTGGAAACTGTCCGAGAAATTGGACTTGGGTGGAGTCCCAAGATCTCGAGAAATTAACAATGAAAAGAATGGGCTGAAATTTCGCAGGCTCATTGGAAACGGCCCGAGAAATCGGACTCGGGGCTGAGTCCCGAGATCTTGAGAAATTAATAAAGAAAAACCACACCTGGGGCAATTTTATCATTTGTCGCGTCGGTGTCGGAATGGGCTGAAATTTGGCAATTGAGCTAGGGGTGGAGTCCCGATATATCGAGAAATTAACAAAGAAAAACCGCACCGGGGCAATTTTGTCATTTGTCGCGAATGTGTTAGAATGGTCTGAAATTTGACAGGCTGATTGGAAACTGCGCGAGAAATTGGACTCGGGGCAGAGTCCCAATATCTCGGGAAATTAACAAAGAAAAATCGCACCGGAGGTAATTTTATCATTTGTCGCGATAGTGTCGGAATGGGCTGAAATTTGGCAGGCTGATTGGAAACGGTCGGATAAATTGGGATCGGGGCGGAGTCTTGAGATCTCAAGAAATTAACAAAGAAAAATCGCACTAGGGACAATTATGTGATTTTTCACGACAGTGTCGGAATGGGCTGAAATTTGGCAGGCTGATTGGAAACGGCTTGAGAAATTGGGCTCGGGATGGAATACCGAGATCTCGAGAAATTAACAATGAAAAATCGCACCAGGGGCTATTTTGTATTTTGCCGGCTCGACGTCGGAATGGGTTGAAATTCGACAAGCTAATTGGAAACAGCCCGAGAAATTGGGCTCAGGGCGGAGTCTCGTGATCTCGAGAAATTAATAAAGAAAAACCGCACCATGGGCAATTTTGTCATTTGTTGCGACGATGTCGGAATGGGCTAAAATTTGGCAAGCTGATTGGAAATAGCGCGAGAAATTAGACTCGGGGCAGAGTCCCGAGATCTCGAGGAATTTACAAAGAGAAATCGCACCAGGGACAATTTCATCATTTGTCGTGACGGTGTCGGAGTGGACTGAAATTTGGCAGGCTGATTGGAAACGGCCCGAGAAATTGGACTCTCGACGGAGTCCCAAGATCTCAGCAAATTAACAAAGAAAAGAATGGGCTGAAATATGGGAGGCTGATTGGAAATAGCCCGAGAAATTGGACTCAGGGCGGAGTCCCGTGATCTTGAGAAATTAACAAAGAAAAATCGCACCTGGGGCAACTTTGTCATTTGTCACGTCGGTGTTTGAATGGGCTAACATTTGGCAAGCTGATTGGAAACGGCCCAAGAAATTGGGCTCGGGGTGGAGTCTCAAGATCTCAGGAAATTATCAAAGAAAAACCTCACTAGGGGCAATTTTTTCATTTGTCGTGCGGTGTCGAAATGGGCTGAAATTTGGCAGGCTGATTGGAAACGGCCCGAGAAATTGGGCTCGGGGTGGAGTCCCGATATCTTGGGAAATTAATAAAGAAAAACCACACCAGAGTCAATTTTGTCATTTGTCGGGCCGGTGTCGAAATGGTCTGAAATTTGGCAGGCTGATTGGAAACGGTGCTAGAAATTGGACCCCGGGCGGAGTCCCGAGATCTCGAGAAATTAACAAAGAAAAATCGCACCAGGGGCAATTTGTCATTTGTCCCAACGGTGTCGAAATATGCTGAAATTTGGCCGGCTGGTTGGAAGCGGCCCGAGAAATTGGACTCGTGACGAAGTCTCGAGATCTCGAAAAATTAAAAAAGAAAAATCGCACCATGGACAATTTGGTTATTTGTCACAACGGTGTCGGAATGGGTTGAAATTTAGCAGGTTGATTGGAAACGGCCCGAGAAATTGGACTCAAGGCGAAGTCCCGAGATCTCGAGAAATTAACAAAGAAAAGCCACACTGGGAAATTTTGTCTTTTGTCGGACGGTGTCGGAATGGGCTGAAATTTAGCAGGCTGATTAGAAACGGTACGAAAAATAGGCCTCGGGGCAGAGTCCTGAGATCTCGGGAAATTAACAAATAAAATCGCACCAGGGGCAATTTTGTCATTGGTCAAGACGATGTTAGATTTGGCTGAAAATTGGCTGGCTGATTTGAAACGGCCCGAGAAATTGGACTCGGGGTCGAGTCTCGAGAAATCAACAAAGAAAAATTGCACCAGGGATAATTTTGTCATTTGTCACGATGGTGTCAGAATGGACCGAAATTTGGTAGGCTGATTGGAAAATGCCCGAGAAATTGGGCTCAAGGCGGAGTCCTGAGATCTCGAGAAATTAACAAAAAAAAATCGCACCAGGGCCAATTTTGTCATTTGTCGCGACGGTGTTAGAATGGGCAGAAGTTTGGCAGGCTGATTGGAAATGGCCGAGAAATTGGACTCAATCCCAAGATCTCGGGAAATTAACAAAGAAAAACCGCAACAGGGGCAATTTTATCTTTTGTCACGACGGTGTCGGAATGGACTGAAATTTGGCAGGCTGATTAGAAATGGCAGGAGAAATTGGACTCATAGTGGATTCCTGAGATCTCGAGAAATTAACAAAGAAAAATCGCACCAGGGGCAATTTCGTCATTTGTTACGACGGTGTCGGAATGGACTGAAATTTGGCAGGCTGATTAGAAACGACGGGAGAAATTGGACTCGGAGTGGATTCCTGAGATCTCGAGAAATTTACAAAGAAAAATCGCACCAGGGGCAATTTAGTCATTTGTTGCGATGGTGTCGGAATGGGCTGAAATTTGGCAGGCTGATTGGAAACGACCCGAAAAATAGGTCTCGGGGCGGAGTCCCGAGATCTAGGGAATTTACAAAGAAAAATCGCAATAGGGGCAATTTTGTCTTTTGTCACGACGATTTCGGAATGGACTGAAATTTGGCAGGCTGATTAGAAACGGCGGGAGAAATTGGACTCGGAGTGGATTCCTGAGATCTCAAGAAATTAACAAAGAAAAATCGCACCAGAGGCAATTTTGTCATTTGTTGCGACGGTGTCGGAATGGGCTGAAATTTGGCAGGCTGATTGGAAACGGCCTGAAAAAAAATGTCTCGGGGCTGAGTCCCGAGATCTCGGGAAATTAACAAAGAAAAATCGCATCAGGGGCATTTTTGGCATTTGTCGAGACGATGTCGGAATGGGCTAAAATTTAGCAGGCTGATTGGAAACGGCACGAGAAATTAGACTCAGGGCGAAGTCCCGAGATCTCGGGAAATTAATAAAGAAAAATCGCACCAGGTGTAATTTTATCATTTTTCGCGACGGTGTCAAAACGGACTGAAATTTGGCAGGCTGATTGGAAACTGCCCGAGAAATTGGACTTGGGGTGGAGTCCCGAGATCTCGAGAAATTAACAATGAAAAGAATGGGTTGAAATTTGACAGGCTCATTGGAAACGGCCCGAGAAATTGGACTCGGGGCTGAGTCCCGAGATCTCGAGAAATTAATAAAGAAAAACCACACCTCGGGCAATTTTGTCATTTGTCGCGTCGGTGTCGGAATGGGCTGAAATTTGGCAATTGAGCTAGGGGTGGAGCCCGATATATCGAGAAATTAACAAAGAAAAACCACACCGGGGCAATTTTGTCATTTGTCGCGAATGCGTTAGAGTTGTCTGAAATTTGACAAGCTGATTGGAAATTGCGTGAGAAATTGGACTCGGGGCAGAGTCCCAATATCTCGGGAAATTAACAAAGAAAAATTGCACCGGAGGCAATTTTGTCATTTGTCGCGACAGTGTCGGAATGGGCTGAAATTTGACAGGCTGATTGGAAACGGTCAGATAACTTGGGCTCGGGGTGGAGTCTTGAGATCTCAAGAAATTAACAAAGAAAAATCGACCAGGGGCAATTATGTGATTTTTCACGACGGTGTCGAAATGAGAAATTTGGCAGGCTGATTGGAAACGGCTCGAGAAATTGGGCTCGGGATGGAATACCGAGATCTCGAGAAATTAACAATGAAAAATCGCACCAGGGGCTATTTTGTATTTTGTCGGCTCGACGTCGGAATGGGTTGAAATTCGACAAGCTAATTGGAAATGGCCCGAGAAATTGGGCTCAGGGCGAAGTCTCGTGATCTTGAGAAATTAACAAAGAAAAATCGCACCATGGGCAATTTTGTCATTTGTTACGACGATGTCGGAATGGGCTGAAATTTGGCAGGCTGATTGGAAATTGCACGAGAAATTAGACTCGGGGCAGTGTCCCGAGATCTCAGGGAATTTACAAAGAGAAATCGCACCAGGGACAATTTCATCATTTGTCGCGACGGTGTCGGAATGGACTGAAATTTGGCAGACTGATTGGAAACAGCCCGACAAACTGGACTCAGGGCGGAGTCCCATGATCTTGAGAAATTAACAAAGAAAAATCGCACCTAGGGCAACTTTGTCATTTGTCACGTCGGTGTCTGAATGGGCTAAAATTTGGCAAGTTGATTGGAAACGGCCCGAGAAATTGGGCTCGGGGTGGAGTCTCGAGATCTCAGGAAATTATCAAAGAAAAACAGCACTAGGGGCAATTTTTTCATTTGTCGTGCGGTGTCGGAATGGGCTGAATTTGGCGGGCTGATTGGAAACGGCCCGAGAAATTGGGCTCGGGGCGAAGTCCTGATATCTTGGGAAATTAATAAAGAAAAACCACACCAGAGTCAATTTTGTCATTTGTCACGACGGTGTTGGAATGGTCTGAAATTTGGCAGGCTGATTGGAAACGGTGCGAGAAATTGGACCCCGGGTGGAGTCCCGAGATCTCGAGAAATTAACAAAGAAAAACCGCACCAGGGGCAATTTAACATTTGTCGCGACGGTGTCGAAATGTTCTAAAATTTGGCCGAGTAGTTGGAAGCCGCCTGAGAAATTGGACTCGCGGCGGAGTCTCGAGATCTCGAAAAATTAACAAAGAAAAATCGCACCATGGACAATTTGGTTATTTGTCACAAAGGTGTCGGAATGGGTCGAAATTTAGCAGGTTGATTGGAAACGGCCCGAGAAATTGGACTCAGCGCGAAGCCCCGAGATCTCGAGAAATTAACAAAGAAAAGCCACACTGGGCAATTTTATCTTTTGTCGGACGGTGTCGGAATGGGCTGAAATTTGGCAGGCTGATTAGAAATGGTACGAAAAATAGGCCTCGGGGTAGAGTCCTGAGATCTCGGGAAATTAACAAATAAAACCGCACCAAGGGCAATTTTGTCATTGGTCACGACGATGTTAGATTTGGCTGAAAATTGGCAGGCTGATTTGAAACAGCCCGAGAAATTGGACTCCGGGTCGAGTCTCGAGAAATTAACAAAGAAAAATCGCACCAGGGGCATTTTTGTCATTTGTCGCGACGGTGTCGGAATGGGCTGAAATTTGGCGGGCTGATTGGAAACGACCCGAGAAATTGGACTCGGGGCGGAGTCCCTATATCTCGGGAAATTAACAATGTAAAACCACACCAGGGAAAATTTTGTCATTTGTCGCGACGATGTCAGAATGGGCTGAAATTTGGCAAGCTGATTAGAAACGACGCGAGAAATTGGACTCAGAGCGGAGTCCCGAGATCTCGAGAAATTAACAAAGAAAATCTCATCAGGGGCAATTTTGTCATTGTCGCGACGGTGTCGAAATTGGCTGAAATTTGGCAGGCTGATTGGAAATGTCCCGAAAAATAGGTCTTGAGGCGGAGTCCCGAGATCTCGGGAAATTAACAAAGAAAAATTGCACCAGGGGCAATTTTGTCATTTGTCACGACGATGTTGGATTTGGCTTAAATTTGGTAGGCTGATTTGAAACGACCCGAGAAATTGGACTCGGGGTCGAGTCTCGAGAATCAACGAAGAAAAATCGGGGGTAATTTTGTCATTTGTCCCGATGGTGTCGGAATGGACTGAAATTTGGCAGGCTGATTGGAAACGGCCCGAGAAATTGGGCTCGGGGCGGAGTCCTGAGATCTCGAGAAATTAACAAAAAAAATCGCACCAGGGCCAATTTTGTCATTTGTCGCGACAGTGTCAGAATGGGCAGAAGTTTGGTAGGCTGATTGGAAATGGCCAAGAAATTGGACTCGGGGCGGAATCCCAAGATCTCGGGAAATTAACAAAGAAAAATCGTAACAAGGGCAATTTTGTCTTTTGTCACGACAGTGTCGAAATGGACTGAAATTTTGCAGGCTGATTAGAAACGGCGGGAGAAATTGGACTCGGAGTGGATTCCC
This sequence comes from Olea europaea var. sylvestris, assembly GCF_002742605.1. Taxonomy (NCBI): domain Eukaryota; kingdom Viridiplantae; phylum Streptophyta; class Magnoliopsida; order Lamiales; family Oleaceae; genus Olea; species Olea europaea. The sequence continues at coordinate 81,869 of NW_019266804.1, forward strand.
GAGATCTCGAGAAATTAACAAAGAAAAATCGCACCAGGGGCAATTTTGTCATTTGTTGCGACGGTGTCGGAATGGGCTGAAATTTGGCAGGCTGATTGGAAACGGCCTGAAAAATAGGTCTCGGGGCGGAGTCCTGAGATCTCGGGAAATTAAGAAAGAAAAATCGCACCAGGGGCATTTTTGTCATTTGTCGTGACAGTGTCAAAATGGGCTGAAAATTGGCAGGCTGATTGGAAATGGCCCGAGAAATTGGGCATGGGGCGGAGTCCCTATATCTCGGGAAATTAACAAAGTAAAACCACACCAGGGGAAATTTTGTCATTTGTCGCGACGATGTCGAAATGGGCTGAAATTTGGCAGGCTGATTAGAAACGACGCGAGAAATTGGACTCAGAGCGGAGTCCCGAGATCTCGAGAAATTAACAAAGAAAAATCGCACCAAGGGCAATTTTGTCATTTGTCGCAACGGTGTCAGAATGGGTTAAAATTTGGCAGGCTGATTGGAAATGGCCCGAAAAATAGGTCACGGGGCGAAGTCCCGAGATCTCGGGAAATTAACATAGAAAAATCGCACCAGGGGCATTTTTGTCATTTGTCGCGACGGTGTCCGAATGGGCTGAAATTTGGCAGGCTAATTGGAAACGGCCCGAGAGATTGGACTCGGGGCGGAGTCCCGAGATCTCGAGAAATTAACAAAGAAAAACCGCACCAGGGTCATTTTTGTCATTTGTCGCGACGATGTCCAAATGGGCTGAAATTTGGCAGGCTGATTGGAAACGGCCCGAGAAATTGGACTCGTGGCGGAGTCCCGATATCTCGAGAAATTAACAAAGAAAAACCGCAATAGGGGCAATTTTGTCTTTTGTTGCGACGGTGTCGGAATGGGCTGAAATTTGGCAGGCTGATTGGAAACGGCCCGAGAAATTGGTCTCGGGGCGGAGTCCCGAGATCTTGGGAAATTAACAAAGAAAAACTGCACCAGGGGCATTTTTGTCATTTGTCGCGACGGTGTTGGAATGGGCTGAAATTTGGCAGGCTGATTGGAAAGGCTTGAGAAATTGGACTTGGGGCGGAGTCCCTATATCTAGGAAATTAACAAAGTAAAACCACACCAGGGGAAATTTTGTCATTTGTCGCGACGGTGTCAGAATGGGCAGAAATTTGGCAGGCTGATTAGAAACGCGAGAAATTGGACTCAGGGCGGAGTCTCGAGATCTCGAGAAATTAACAAAGAAAAATCGCACCGGGGGCAATTTTGTCATTTGTCGCAACGGTGTCGGAATGGGTTGAAATTTGGCTGCCCGATTGAAAATAGGTCTCGGGCCGAAGTCCCGAGATCTTGGGAAATTTACGAAGAAAAACCGCACCAGGGGCAATTTTGTCATTTGTCACAACGATGTTGGATTTGGCTTAAATTTCGCAAGCTGATTTGAAACGACCCGAGAAATGGGGCTCGGAGTCGAGTCTCGAGAAATTAACAAAGAAAAATCACACCAGGGGTAATTTTGACATTTGTCGTGACGGTGCCGGAATGGACTGAAATTTTGCATTTTGATTGGAAACTGCCCGAGAAATTGAGCTCGGGCGGAGTCCCGAAATCTCGAAAAATTAACAAAGAAAAACCGCACCGGGGGTAATTCTATCATTTGCCACGACGATGTCGGACTGGGCTGAAATGTGGCAGGCTGATTGAAAATGGCTCGAGAAATTGGGCTCGGGGCAAAGTCCCGAGATTCCGGGAAATTATAAAAGAAAAACTGCACAAGGGGTAATTTTGTCATTTTTCGCGTCGGTGTCGCAATGGGCTGAAATTTGGCAGGCAGATTGGAAACGGCCCGAGAAATTGGATTCGTGGCGGAGTCCCGAGCTCCCGAAAAGTTAACAAAGAAAAATCGCACCAGGGACAATTTGGTAATTTGTAGCGACGATGTCGGAATGGGTTGAAATTTGGTAGGTTGTTTGGAAACGGCCCGAGAAATTGGGCTTGGGTTGAATCCCGAGATCTCGGGAAATTAACAAAGAAAAATCGCACAAGGGGAAATTTTGTCATTTGTTATGATGGTGTTGGAATGGGCTGAAATTTTGCAAGCTGATTGGAAACGGCCCAAGAAATTGGACTTGGGGTCGAGTCCCATGATCTCGGGATATTAACAAAGAAAAATCACACCAGGGCCAATTTTGTCATTTGTCGTGATGGTGTCAGAATGGGCTAAAATTTGGCAGCTTGATTGGAAACGGCCTGAGAAATTGGACTCGGGGCGAAATCCCGAGATCTCGAGAAATTAACAAAGAAAAACCGCAGTAAAGGTAATTTTGTCATTTGTCGCGACGGTGTCGGAGTGGACTGAAATTTTGCAGGCTGATTGGAAATAGCCCGACAAATTGGGCTTGAGGCGGAGTCTCGAGATCTCGAGAAATTAACAAAGAAAAATTTAACCAGGGGACAATTCTGTCATTTGTCGCGACTGTGTCGGACTGGGTTGAAATGTGGCAGGCTGATTGAAAATGGCTCGAGAAATTGGTCACGAGGTGGAGTCCCGAGATCCCGAGAAATTATCAAAGAAAAATCGCACGAAGGGCAATTTTGTCATTTTTCGCGTCGATGTCAGAATGGGATGAAATTTGGCAGGCAGATTGGAAACAGCCCAAGAAATTGGACTTGTGGCGGAGTCTCGAGATCTCAAAAAATTAAAAAAGAAAAATCGAACCAGGGACAATTTGGTAATTTATTGCGACGGTGTCGGAATGGGTTGAAGTTTGGCAGGTTGATTGAAGCGGCCCGAGAAATTAGAATCGGGGCGAAGTCCCGAGATCTCGAGAAATTAACAAAGAAAAACCGCACCAAGGGCAATTTTGTCATTTGTCACGACAGAGTCGGAATGGACTGAAATTTGGTAGGCTGATTCAGAACGCTGCGAGAAATTGGACTCAGAGCGGAGTCCCGAGATCTCGAGAAATTAACAAAGGAAAACCGCACCAGGGGCAATTTTTTCATTTGTCGCGACGGTGTCGGAATGGGTTGAAATTTGGCAAGCTGATTGGAAACGGCCCGAAAAATAGGTCTCGGGGCGAAGTCCCGAGATCTCGGGAAATTTACATAGAAAAATCGCACCAAGGGCATTTTTGTCATTTGTCGCGACGGTGTCCGAATGGGCTGAAATTTGGCAGGCTAATTGGAAACGGCCCGAGAGATTGGACTCGGGACGGAGTCCCGAGATCTCGAGAAATTAACAAAGAAAAACTGCACCAGGGTCATTTTTGTCATTTGTCGCGACGATGTCCAATTGGGCTGAAATTTGGCAGGCTGATTGGAAACGGCCCGAGAAATTGGACTCGTGGCAGAGTCCCGATATCTCGAGAAATTAACAAAGAAAAACCGCAATAGGAGCAATTTTGTCTTTTGTTGCGACGGTGTCGGAATGGGCTGAAATTTGGCAGGCTGATTGGAAACGGCCCGAAAAATAGGTCTCGGGGCGGAGTCCCGAAATCTTGGGAAATTAACAAAGAAAAACTGCACCAGGGGCATTTTTGTCATTTGTCGCGACGGTGTTGGAATGGGCTGAAATTTGGCAGGCTGATTGGAAAGGCTTGAGAAATTGGACTTGGGGCGGAGTCCCTATATCTAGGAAATTAACAAAGTAAAACCACACCTGGGGAAATTTTGTCATTTGTCGCGACGGTGTCAGAATGGGCAGAAATTTGGCAGGCTGATTAGAAACGCTAGAAATTGGACTCAGGGCGGAGTCTCGAGATCTCGAGAAATTAACAAAGAAAAATCGCACCGGGGGCAATTTTGTCATTTGTCACAACGGTGTCGGAATGGGCTGAAATTTGGCTGGCTGATTGGAAATGGCCCGAAAAATAGGTCTCGGGCCGAAGTCCCGAGATCTTGGGAAATTTACAAAGAAAAACCGCACCAGGGGCAATTTTGTCATTTGTCACAACGATGTTGGATTTGGCTTAAATTTCGCAAGCTGATTTGAAACGACCCGAGAAATGGGGCTCGGAGTCGAGTCTCGAGAAATTAACAAAGAAAAATCACACCAGGGGTAATTTTGACATTTGTCGTGACGGTGCCGGAATAGACTGAAATTTGGCAGTCTGATTGGAAACTGCCCTAGAAATATAGCTCGGGCGGAGTCCCGAAATCTCGAAAAATTAACAAAGAAAAACCGCACCGGGGGTAATTCTGTCATTTGTCGCGACGATGTCGGACTGGGCTGAAATGTGGCAGGCTGATTGAAAACGGCTCGAGAAATTGGGCTCGGGGCAGACTCCCAAGATTCCGGGAAATTATAAAAGAAAAACTGCACAAGGGGTAATTTTGTCATTTTTCGCATCGGTGTCGGAATGGGCTGAAATTTGGCAGGCAGATTGGAAACGGCCCAAGAAATCGGATTCGTGGCGGAGTCCCGAGCTCCCGAAAAGTTAACAAAGAAAAATCGCACCAGGGACAATTTGGTAATTTGTCGTGACGGCGTCGGAATGGGTTGAAATTTGGCAGGTTGTTTGGAAACGGCCCGAGAAATTGGGCTCGGGGTAAAGTCCTGAGATCTCGGGAAATTAACAAAGAAAAACCGCACATGGTGTAATTTTGTCATTTGTCGAGACGGTGTCTAAATGGACTGAAATTTGGCAGGTTGATTGGAAACAGCCCAAGAAATTGGGCTCAAGGCGGAGTCTCGAGATCTCGGGAAATTAACAAAGAAAAATTGAACTAGGGAGCAATTCTGTCACTTGTCGCGACTGTGTCGGATTGGGCTGAAATGTGGCAGGCTGATTGAAAATGGCTTGAGAAATTGGCCTCGAGGTGGAGTCCCGAGATCCCGAGAAATTATCAAAGAAAAATCGCACAAGGGGCAATTTTGTCATTTTTCGCGTCGGTGTCGGAATGGGCTTAAATTTGGTAGGCAGATTAGAAATGGCCCGAGAAATTGGACTCGTGGCTAAGTCTCGAGATCTCAAAAAATTAACAAAGAAAAATCGAACCAGGGACAATTTGGTAATTTATCGCGACGGTGTCGAAATGGGTTGAAACTTGGCAGGTTAATTGAAGCGGCCCGAGAAATTTGAATTGGGGCGAAGTCCCGAGATCTTGGGAAATTAACAAAGAAAAATCGCACCAGGGGCAATTTTGTCATTTGTCGCGACGGAGTCGGAATGGACTGAAATTTGGCAGGCTGATTCAGAACGTTGCGAGAAATTGGACTCGAAGCGGAGTCCCGAGATCTCGAGAAATTAACAAAGGAAAATTGCACCAGGGGCAATTTTTTCATTTGTCGCGACGGTGTCGGAATGGGTTGAAAATTGGCAGGCTGATTGGAAACGGCCCGAAAAATAGGTCTCGGGGCAGAGTCCCGAGATCTCGGGAAATTAACAAAGAAAAATCGCACCAGGGGCATTTTTGTCATTTGTCGCGACGGTATCGGAATGGGCTGAAATTTGGCAGGCTAATTGGAAACGGCCCGAGAAATTGGACTCGGGGCGGAGTCCCGAGATCTCGAGAAATTAACGAAGAAAAATCGCACCAGGGGCATTTTTGTCATTTGTCGCGACGGTGTCGGAATGGGCTGAAATTTGGCAGGCTAATTGGAAACGGCCCGAGAAATTGGACTCGGGGTGAAGTCCCAAGATCTCGAGAAATTAACAAAGAAAAACTGCACTAGGGTCATTTTTGTCATTTGTCGCGACGATGTCGGAATGGGCTGAAATTTGGCAGGCTGATTGGAAACGGCCCCCGAAATTGGACTCGGGGCGGAGTCCCGAGATCTCGAGAAATTAATAAAGAAAAATCGCATGAGGGGAAATTTTGTCATTTGTCGCGATGGTGTCGGAATGGGCTGAAATTTGTCAAGCTGATTGGTAACAGCCCGAAAAAATAGGTCTTGGGGTGGAGTCCCGAGATCTCGGGAAATGAACAAAGAAAAACCGCACCAGGGGCATTTTTGTGATTTGTCGCGATGGTGTCGGAATGGGTTGAAATTTTGCAAGCTAATTGTAAACGGCCCAAGAAATTTGACTCCAGGCGGGGTCCCGATATCTCAGGAAATTAACAAAGAAAAATCGCTCCAAGGGGAATTTTGCCATTTGTCGCGACAGTGTCGGTATAGTCTGAAATTTGGCAGGCTGATTGGAAACGGTGCGAGAAATTGGACTCGAGGCGGAGTCTTGAGATCTCAAAAAATTAACAATGAAAAATCGCACCAGAGCCAATTTTGTCATTTGTCGCGACGTTGTCATAATGGGCTGAAATTTGGTAGGCTAATTGGAAACGGCCCGAGAAATTGGACTCGTAACGGAATCCCGACATCTCGGGAAATTAACAAAGAAAAACCGCACCCAGGGTAATTTTGTCCTTTATCGCGATGGTGTTGGAATGGGTTGAAATTTTTGCAAGCTGATTGGAAACGGCCCGAGAAATTGGGCTCGGGGTGGAGTCCCAATATCTCGAGAAATTAACAAAGAAAAATCGAACAAGGGGCAATTTCGTCATTTGTCGCGACGGTGTCGATATGGGCCGAAATTTTGCAGGCTGATTGGAAACAGCCCGAGAAGTTGAACTCCAGGCGGTGTCCCAATATCTCGAGAAAATAACAAAGAAAAATCGTACCAAGGGCATTTTTGTCATTTGTCGTCTCGGTGTCGGTGTCGGAATGGGTTGAAATTTGGAAGGCTGATTGGAAACAGGCTGAGAAATTGGGCTCGGGGCGAAGTCTCGAGATCTCGAAACATTAACAAAGAAAAATCGCACCAGGGGCAATTTTGTCATTTGTCGCGATGATGTCGAATTTGGCTGAAATCTGGCAGGCTAATTGGAAGCGACCTGAGAAATTGAACTCGAGGTCGAGTCTCGAGAAATTAACAAAGAAACACGGCGCCAGGGGTAATTTTGTCATTTGTCGCGACAGTGTTGGAATGGGCTGAAATTTGGCAGGCTGATTGGAAACGGCCCGAAAAATTGGACTCGCAGCGGAATCCCGAGATCCCGAGAAATTAACAAAGAAAAATCGTACCAGGGGCAATTTTGTCATTTGTCGCGACGGTGTCAAAATGGACTGAAATTTGGCAAGTCGATTACGAACACCGCGAGAAATTGGACTCGGTGCGGAGTCCCGAGATCTCGAGAAATTAACAAAGTAAAATCGCACCAGGGGCAATTTTGTCATTTGTCGCGACAGTGTCGGAATGGGCTGAAATTTGGCCGGCTGATTGGAAACGGTGTGAGAAATTGGACTCGGGGCGGAGTCCCGAGATCTCGAGAAATTAACAAAGAAAAATCGTACCACGGGAAATTTTGTCATTTGTCGCGAAGGTGACGGAATGGGCTGAAATTTGGCAGGATGATTTGAAACGGCCCGAAAAATAGGTCTCGAGGTAGAGTCCTGAGATCTCGAGAAATTATCAAAGAAAAATCGCACAAAGGGCAATTTTTCCATTTGTCAAGATGGTGTCGGAATGGGCTAAAATTTTGCAAGCTGATTAGAAACGGCCCGAGAAATTGAACTTGGGGCGGAGTCCCGATATCTTGCGAAATTAACAAAGAAAAATCGCACTTGGGGCAATTTTGTCATTTGTTGCGAAGGTGTCGGAATGGTCTGAAATTTGGTAGGCTAATTGGAAACGGTGTGAGAAATTGGACCCGGGACGGAGTCTCGAGATCTCGGGAAATTAACAAAGAAAAATCGCACCAGGGGCAATTTTGTCATTTGTCACAGTGGTGTCAAAATGGGTTTAAATTTGGCAGACAGATTGGAAACGGCCTGAGAAATTGGACTCGCAGCGAAATCCGGAGATCTCGGGAAATTAACAAAGAAAAATCGCACCAGGGGCAATTTTGCCATTTGTCGCGACGGTGTCGAAATGGTCGAAAATTAGCCAGGCTGATTGGAAACGGTCCGAGAAATTGGACTAGGGGCGGAGTCTCGAGATCTCGGGAAATTAACAAAGAAAAATCGCACTAGGGGTAATTTTGTCATTTGTCGCGACGGTGTCGAAATTGGCTGAAATTTGACAGGCAAATTGGAAACGGCCTAAGATATTGGACTCGTGGCAGAGTCCCGAGATCTCGAAAAATTAACAAAGAAAAATCGCACCAGGGACAATTTGGTAATTTGTCGCGATGGTGTCGAAAAGGTTTGAAATTTGGCAGGGCGATTGGGAACAGCCCGAGAAATTGGACTTGGGGCGAAGTCCCGAGATCTCGGGAAATTAATAAAGAAAAATCGTAGCAGGGGCAATTTTGTCATTTGTCGAGATGGTGTCGGAATGGGTTGAAATTTTGCAGGCTGATTGGAAACGCCCGAGAAATTGGACTCGGGGCGGAGTCCCGAGATGTCGGGAAATTAACAAAGAAAAATCAAACCAGGGCCAATTTTGTCATTTGTCGCGACGTCGTCATTATGGGCTGAAATTTGGCAGGCTGAATGGAAACGGCCCGAGAAATTGGACTCGCGGTGGAATCCCGAGATCTCAGGAAATTGACAAAGAAAAATCGCACCTGGGGCAATTTTGTCAGTTGTCGTGATGGTGTGGGAAGGGCCTGAAATTTTGCAGGCTGATTGGAAATGGCCCGAGAAGTTGGGCTCGAGGCGGTGTCCCGAGATCTCGAGAAATTAACAAAGAAAAATCGCACCAGGGGCATTTTTGTCATTTGTCGAGTCGGTGTCGGAATGGGTTGAAATTTGGAAGGCTGATTGGAAATAGCCTTAGAAATTGGGCTCAGGGCGGAGTCCCGAGATCTCGGGACATTAACAAAGAAAAATCGTACCATGGCCAATTTTGTCATTTGTCACGACGGTGTTGGAATGGGTTGAAATTTGGCAGGTTTATTGGAAACGGCTCAAGAAATTGGACTCGGGGCGAAGTCTAGAGATCTCGAAAAATTAACAAATAAAAATCGCACCGGGGCCAATTTTGTCATTTATCGCGACGTTGTCATAATGGGCCGAAATTTGGCAGGCTGATTGAAAACGGCCAGAGAAATTGGACTTGAGGCGGAATCCTAAGATCTCGAGAAATTAACAAAGAAAAGCCGCACCTGGGGCAATTTTTTCATTTTTCGCGGCAGTGTCAAAGTGGGCTGAAATTTTGCAGGCTGATTGGAAGCGGATTGGAAACGGCCCGAGAAATTGGACTCGGGGCGAAGTCCCGAGACTCGGGAAATTAACAAAGAAAAATCGCACCAGGGCCAATTTTGTCATTTGTCGCGACGTTGTCGTAATGGGCTGAAATTTGGCAGGCTGATTGGAAACGGCTCGAGAAATTGGACTCGCGGTAGAATCTCGAGATCTAGGGAAATTAACAAAGAAAAATCGCACCTAGCGCAATTTTGTCATTTGTCGCGACGATGTCGGAATGGGCTGAAATTTTAAAGGCTGATTGGAAACGGCCCGAGAAGTTGGACTCGGGGCGGAGTCTCGAGATCTCGGGAAACTAACAAAGAAAAATCGCACCAGGGCCAATTTTGTCATTTGTCGCGATGTTGTCATAATGGGCTGAAATTTGGTAGGCTGATCGGAAACGTCCCGAGAAATTAGACTCGCGACGAAATCTCGAGATCTCGGGAAATTAACAAAGATAAACCGCACCTGGGGTAATTTTGTCATTTATCACGACGGTGTTGGAATGGGCTGAAATTTTTGCATGCCGATTGGAAACGGCCCGAGAAACTGGGCTCGGGGCAGAGTCCCGATATCTCGGGAAATTAACAAAGAAAAATCAAACCAGGGGCAATTTTGTCATTTGTCGCGACGTTGTCGAAATGGGCCGAAGTTTTGCAGGCCGATTGGAAACGGCCCGAGAAGTTGGGCTCGAGGCGGTGTCCCAAGATCTCGGGAAATTAACAAAGAAAAATCGCACCAGGGTCATTTTTGTCATTTGTCGTGTCGGTGTCGAAATGGGTTGAAATTTGGAAGGCTGATTGGAAACAGCCTGAGAAATTGGGCTCGGGGAGGAGTCCCGAGATCTAGGAACATTAACACAGAAAAACTGCACCAGGGGCAATTTTGTCATTTGTTGCGATGATGTCGGATTTGGCTGAAATTTGGTAGGCTGATTGGAAACGGCCCGAGAAATTGAACTCGAGGTCGAGTCTCGAGATCTCGAGAAATAAACAAAGAAAAATCGCACCAGGGGCAATTCTGTCATTTGTCATGATGGTGTCAGAGTAGGCTGAAATGTGGCAGGCAGATTGAAAACGGCTCATGAAATTGGGCTCGAGACGGAGTCCCGAGATCTCGGGAAATTATCAAAGAAAAATCGCACAAGGGGCAATTTCGTCATTTTTCGCGTCGGTGTCGAAATGGGCTGAAATTTGGTAGGCAGATTGGAAACGGCTTGAGAAATTGGACTCGTAGCGGAGTCCCGAGATCTCAGAAAATTGATTGGAAACGGCCCGAGAAATTTGAATCGGGGCGAAGTCCCAAGATCTCGGGAAATTAACAAAGAAAAATCGCACCTGGGGCAATTTTGTCATTTGTCGCGATGGAGTCAAAATGGGCTGAAATTTTGCAGGCTGATTGGAAATGGTCCGAGAAATTGAACTCGGGGCGGAGTCTCGAGATCTCGGAAAATTAACAAAGAAAATCGCACCAGTGCCAATTTCGTCATGTGGCACGACGGTGTCAGAATGGGCTGAAATTTGGCAGGCTGATTGGAAACGACCCGAAAAATTGGACTTGGGGCGAAATCCTGAGATCTCGAGAAATTAACAAAGAAAAACAGCACTAGGGGCAATTTTGTCATTTGTCACGACGGTGTCGAAATGGACTAAAATTTGGCTGGTCGATTACGAACGTAGCGAGAAATTGGACTCGGTGCGGAGTCCCGAGATCTTGAGAAATTAACAAAGAAAAGTCGCACCAGGGGCAATTTTGTCATTTGTCGCGACAGTGTTGGATTGTGCTAAAATTTGGCAGGCTGATTGGAAACGGCCCGAAAAATAGGTCTCAGGGCGGAGTCCTGAGATCTAGGAAAATTAACAAAAAAAACCGCACCACGGGAAATTTTATCATTTGTCACGAGGGTGATAGAATGGGCTGAAATTTGGCCGGATGATTTGAAACGGCCCGAAAAATAGGTCTCGGGCGGAGTTCTGAGATCTCGGGAAATTAACAAAGAAAAATCACAGAAACGGCAATTTTGTCATTTGTCACGATGGTGTCGGAATGGGCTGAAATTTTGCAAGCTGATTAGAAATGGCCCGAGAAATTGGACTCGGGGCGGCGTCCCGATATCTCGTAAAATTAACAAAGAAAAGTCGCACTAGGGGCAATTTTGGCATTTGTCGCGACGGTGTCGAAATGGTCTGAAATTTGGCAGGCAAATTTCAAATGGTGCGAGAAATTGGACACTGGACGGAGTCCCGAGATCTCGGGAAATTAACAAAGAAAAATTACACCAGGGGCAATTTTGTCATTTGTCGTAGTGGCGTCGAAATGGGTTGAAATTTGGCAGGCAAATTGGAAACGGCCCAAGAAATTGGACTCATGGCGGAGTCCCGATATCTCGAAAAATTAACAATGAAAAATCACCAGGGACAATTTGGTAATTTGTCGCGATGTTGTCGGAATGGGTTGAAATTTGGCAGGGTGATTGGAAACTGCCCGAGAAATTGGACTCGGGGCGAAGTCCTGAGATCTCGAGAAATTAACAAAGAAAAACCGCACCAAGGGCAATTTCGTCATTTGTCGCTACGGTGTCGGAATGGGCTGAAATTTTGCAAGTTGATTGAAAACGTCCTGAGAAATTGCACTCGTGGCGGAATCCTAAGATCTCGGGAAATTTACAAAGAAAAATCGCACCAGAGCCAATTTTGTCATTTGTCACGACATTGCCATAATGTGTTGAAATTTGGCAGGCTGATTGGAAATGGCTCAAGAAATTGGACTTGCGGCAGAATCCCGAGATCTCGGGAAATTAGCAAAGAAAAATCGCACCTGGGGCAATTTTGTCATTTGTCGCGATGGTGTCGAAATGGGCCGAAATTTTGCAGGCTGATTGGAAACGGTCCAAGAAATTGGACTCGGGGCGGAGTCCCATAGATCTCGGGAAATTAACAAAGAAAAATCGCACCAGGGCCAATTTTGTCATTTGTCGCGACGTTGTCATAGTGGGCTGAAATTTAGCAGGCGGATTGGAAACGGCCCGAGATATTGGACTCGCGGTGGAATCCCGAGATCTCGATAAATTAACAAAGAAAAATCGCACTTGGGGTAATTTTATCATTTATCGCGACGGTGTCGGAATCAGCTGAAATTTTGCAATTTGATTGGAAACGACTCGAGAAATTGGACTCGGGGCGAAGTCCTGATATCTCGGGAAATTAACAAAGAAAAATCACACCGGGGGCAATTTTGCCATTTGTCGCGACGGTGTCGGAATGGTCTGAAATTTGGCAGGCTGATTGGAAACGCTGCGAGAAATTGGACTCGGGGTGGTGTCCCGAGATCTCGGGAAATTAACAAAGAAAAATCGCACCAGGGGAAATTTTGTCATTTGTCACGACGGTGTCAAAATGGGCTAAAATTTGGCAGGCAGATTGGAAATGGCTCGAGAAATCGTACTCGTGGCGGAGTCCTGAGATCTCGAAAAATTAACAAAGAAAAATCGCACCCGAGAAAATTTGGTAATTTGTCGCGATGGTGTCGGAATGGGTTGAAATTTGGCAAGGTGATTGGAAACGGCCCGACAAATTGGACTCGGGGCGAAGTCCCAGATCTCGGTAAATTAATAAAGAAAAACCACACCAGGTGCAGTTTAGACATTTTCACGACGGTATCGGAATGGGCTGAAATTTTGCAGGCTGATTGGAAACGGCCCGAGAAATTAGACTCGGGGCGGAGTCCCGAGATCTCAGGAAATTAACAAAGAAAAATCGCACCAAGGCCAATTTTGTCATTTGTCGCGACGTTGTCATAATGGGCTGAAATTTGGCAAGCTGATTGGAAACGGCCCGAGAAATTGGACTCGCGGCGGAATCCCGAGATCTCGGGAAATTAACAAAGAAAAACCGCATGTGGGGCAATTTTGTCGTTTATCGCGACGGTGTCGGAATGGTCTGAAATTTTCCAGGCTGATTGGAAACAGTCCAAGAAGTTGGGCTTGAGGCGATGTCCCGAGATCTCGAGAAATTAACAAAGAAAAATCGAACCAAGTGCATTTTTGTCATTTGTCGCATCGGTGTCGGAATGAGTTGAAATTTGGAAAGCTAATTGGAAACAGCCTGAGAAATTGGGCTCGGGACAGAGTCCTGAGATCTCGGGACATTAACAAAGAAAAACCGCACCATGGTCAATTTTGTCATTTGTCGCGACGGTGTCGGAATGGGTTGAAATTTGGCAAGTTGGTTCGAAATGGCCCGAGAAATTGGACTCAAGGCAAAGTCCCAGGATCTCGGGAAATTAGCAAAGAAAAATCGCACAAGGGGCAATTTTGTTCATTTATCGCAACGGTGTCGGAATGGGCTGAAATTTTGCAAGCTGATTGGAAACGGCCAGAGAAATTGGACTCGGGGTGGAGTCCCGTTATCTCGGGAAATTAACCAAAAATATCGCGACAGGGGAAATTTTGCCATTTGTCGCGACGGTGTCGGAATGGTCTGATATTTGGCAGGCTGATTGGGAACGGTGCGGGAAATTGGACTCGTTGCGGAGTCCCGAGATCTCGAAAAATTAACAAAAAAATCGCACCCAGGACAATTTGGTAATTTGTCAGATGATGTCGGAATGAGTTGAAATTTGGCAAGGTGATTGGAAACAGCCCAAGAAATTGGACTCGGGGCGAAGTCCCGAGATCTCGGCAAATTAACAAAGAAAAAACCGCACCAGGGCCAATTTAGACATTTGTTGCGATGGTGTCGGAATGGGCTAAAATTTTGCAAGCTGATTGGAAACGGCCCGAGAAATTAGACTCGGGGCTGAGTACCGATATCTAGGGGAATTAACAAAGAAAAATTGCACCAGGGCCAATTTTGTCATTTGTCGCGACGTTGTCATAATGGGCTGAAATTTGGCAGGCTGATTGGAAACGGCCCGAGAAATTGGACTCGCGGCAAAATCTCGAGATCTCGGGAAATTAACAAAGAAAAATCGTACCTGGGGCAATTTTGTCATTTATCGCGACAATGTCGGAATGGTCTGAAATTCTGCAGGTTGATTGGAGACGGCCCGAGAATTTGGGCTCGAGGCGGTGTCCCGAGATCTCTAGAAATTAACAAAGAAAAATCGCACTAGGGGCATTTTTGTCATTTGTCGCTTCGGTGTCGGAATGGGTTGAAATTTGGAAGGCTGATTGGAAACAACCTGAGAAATTGGGCTCGAGGCGGAGTCCCAAGATCTCGGGACATTAACAAAGAAAAATCGTACCAGGGGCAATTTTGTCATTTGTTGAGACGATGTCGGATTTGGCTGAAATTTGGCAGGCTGATTCGAAACGGCCTGAGAAATTGAACTCTAGGTCGAGTCTCGAGAAATTAACAAAGAAAAACCGCACCAGGGGTAATTTTGTCATTTGTCGCTAGGTGTCGGAATGGACTAAAATTTGGTTGGCTGATTGAAAACGACCCGAGAAGTTGAGCTCGGGGCGGAGTCCCGAGATCTCAATAAATTAACAAAGAAAAATCAAACCATGGGCAATTCTATCATTTGTCACGACGGTGTCAGACTGGGTTGAAATGTGGCAGGCTGATTGAAAACGGTTCGTGAAATTGGGCTCGAGGCGAAGTCCGGAGATCCTGGGAAATTATCAAAGAAAAATCGCACAATGGGCAATTTCGTCATTTTTCGCGTCGTTGTCGGAATAGGCTGAAATTAGGCATGCAGATTGGAAACAGCCCGAGAAATTGGACGCCTGACAAAGTCCCGAGATATCAGAAAATTGATTGGAAACGGCCGGAGAAATTGGAATCGGGGCGAAGTCCCGAGATCTCGGGAATTGGTTGCAAATTTTGCAGGCTGATTGGAAACGGGCAGAGAAATTGAATTCGAGGCAGAGTTCCGAGATCTCAGGAAATTAACAAAGAAAAATTGCACCAGGGCCAGTTTCGTCATTTGTCACGACGGTGTCAGAATGGGCTGAAATTTGGCAGGCTAATTGGAAACGGCCCGAGAAATTGGACTTGGGGCAGAATCCTGAGATCTCGGGAAATTAACAAGGAAAAATCGCACCGGGGGCAATTTTATCATTTGTCGCGACGGTAACGAAATGCACTGAAATTTGGCAGGTTGATTAGGAACGCTGCGAGAAATTGGACTCATAGCGAAATCCGGAGATCTCGAGAAATTAACAAATTAGAACCGCACCAGGAGCAATTTTGTCATTTGTCACGACGGTGTCGGAATGGACTGAAATTTGGCAGGATGATTGGAAACGGCCCGAAAAATAGGTCTCGTGGTGGAGTCTTGAGTTCTCGGGAAATTAACAAAGAAAAACCACACCGGGGGCATTTTTGTCATTTGTCGTGACGGTGTCGGAATGGGCTGAAATTTTGCAAGCTGATTGGAAACGGCTTGAGAAATTGGACTCGGGGCGGAGTCCCGAGATCATGGGAAATTAACAAAGAAAAATCGCACCAGGGCCAATTTTTTCATTTGTCACGACGGTGTGAGAAAAAGCTGAAATTTGGCAGCCTAATTGGAAACGACCTGAGAATTTGGAATCGGGACGAAATCCCGAGATCTCGAGAACTTAACAAAGAAAAACTGCACCGAGGGTAATTTTTTCATCGGTCGAGACGGTTTCGAAATGGGCTGAAATTTGGCAGGCGGATTGGAAACGGCCCGAGAAATTGGACTCGCGGCGGAATCCTGAGATCTCGGGAAATTAACAAAGAAAAACCGCATCCGGGGCAATTTTGTCATTTATCACGACGGTGTCAGAATGGTCCGAAATTTTGCAGGCTAATTGGAAATGGCCCGAGAAGTTGGGCTCGAGGCGGTGTCCCGAGATCTCGGGAAATTAACAAAGAAAAATCGCACCGGGGGCAATTTTTTCATTTGTTGCGATGATGTCGGATTTGGCTTAAATTTGGCAGGCTGATTGGAAACGGCCCGAGAAATTGAACTCGAGATCGAGTCTCGAGAAATTAACAAAGAGAAACCGTACCAGCGATAATTTTGTCATTTGTCGCGACGGTGTCGGAATGGACTAAAATTTGGCAGGCTGATTGGAAACGGCCCGAGAAATTGGGCTCGGGGCGGAGTCCCGAGAACTCGATAAATTACCAAAGAAAAATCGCACCAGGGGCAATTCTGTCATTTGTCACGACGGTGTTGGACTGGGCTGAAATATGGCAGGCTGATTGAAAACGGTTCATGAAATTGTGCTCGAGGCGGAGTCCCGAGATCCTGGGAAATTATCAAAGAAAAACCACACAAGGGGCAATTTCGTCAATTTTTGCGTCGGTGTCGGAATGGGCTGAAATTTGGCAGGCAGATTGGAAACGGCCCAAGAAATTGGACTCCTGGTGAAGTCTCGGGATCTCAAAAAATTGATTGGAAACGGCCAGAGAAATTGGAATCAGGGCGAAGTCTCGAGATCTCGGGAAATTAATAAAGAAAAATCGCACCAGGGGCAATTTTGTCATTTGTCGTGACGGTGTCGAAATTGGCTGAAATTTTGCAGGCTGATTGGAAACGGCCTGAGAAATTGAACTCGAGGCTGAGCCCCGAGATCTCAAGAAATTAACAAAGAAAAATTGCACCAGGGCCAATTTCGTCATTTGTCACGACGGTGTTAGAATGGGCTGAAATTTGGCAGGCTGATTCGAAACGTCCCGAGAAATTGGACTTGGGGCGGAATCCTGAGATCTCGGGAAATTAACAAAGAAAAATCGCACTAGGGGCAATTTTATCATTTGTCGCGACGATGACGAAATGGACTGAAATTTGGCAGGTTGATTAGGAACTCCGCGAGAAATTGGACTCGGAGCGGAGTCTCGAGATCTCGAAAAATTAACAAAGTAAAATCACACCTGGGGCAATTTTGTCATTTGTCACGACGGTGTCGGAATGGGCTGAAATTTGGCAGGCTGATGGCAGAGTCCCGAGATCTCAGGAAATTAACAAAGAAAAATCACACCAGGGCCATTTTTGTCATTTGTCGTGATAGTGTCGGAATGGGTTGAAATTTGACAGGTTGATTGGAAACGGCTCGAGAAATTGGGCTTGGGGCGAAGTCCGGAGATCTCGGGAAATTAACAAAGAAAATCGCACAAGGGGCAATTTTGTTATTTGTCGCGACGGTGTCGAAATGGGCTGAAATTTTGCAAGCTAATTGGAAACGGCCCGAGAAATTGGACTCGGGGTGGAGTCCTGAGATCTCGAGAAATTAACAAAGAAAAATCGCACCAGGGCCAATTTTTTCATTTGTCGCGACGGTGTCAGGACGGGCTAAAATTTGACAGCCTGATTGGAAATGGCCTAAGAATTTGGAATCGGGGCATAATCCCGAGATCTCGAGAAATTAACAAAGAAAAATTGCACCAGGGGCAATTTTTTCATTTGTCGCGACGATTTCGAAATGGGCTGAAATTTGGCAGGCGGATTGGAAACGGCCCGAGAAATTGGGCTAGAGGCGGAGTCCCGAGATCTCGAGAAGTTAACAAAGAAAAACCGCACCAGGGTCATTTTTTGTCATCTGTCATGATGGTGTTGAAATGGGCTGAAATTTGGCTGGTTGATTGGAAACGGCCCGAGAAATCGGACTCGGGGCGGAGTCCCGATATCTCGGGAAATTAATAAAGAAAAACCGCACCACAGGAAATTTTGTCATTTGTCGCGACGGTGACGGAATGGGCTGAAATTTGGCAAGACGATTGGAAACGGCCCGAGAAATTGGACTCGTGGCGGAGTCCCGTGATCTCAAAAAAATAAAAAAGAAAAATCGCACCAGGGACAATTAGGTCATTTGTCGCGACGGTGTCGGAATGCGCTGAAATTTGGTAGGTTGATTGAAAACGGCCCGAGAAATTGGACTCGGTGTGAAGTCCAAAGATCTCGGGAAATTAACAAAGAAAAACCATACCTAGGGCAATTTTGTCATTTGTTGCGACGGTGTCGGAACGGGCTGAAATTTTGCAGGCCGATTGGAAACGGCCCGAGAAGTTGGGCTCGAGGCGGTGTCCGGAGATCTTGAGAAATTAACAAAAAAAATTGCAACAGGGGCATTTTTGTCATTTGTCGCGTCGGTGTCGAAATGGGTTAAAATTTGGAAGGCTGATTGGAAATCGCCTGAGAAATTGGGCTCGGGGCAGAGTCCCGAGATCTCGGGACATTAACAAAGAAAAATCGCACCGGGGGCGATTTTGTCATTTGTCGCGAAGATGTCGGATTTGGCTTAAATTTGGCAAGCTGATTGGGAAAGACCCAAGAAAATGGGATCAAGGTCGAGTCTCGAGATATTAAGAAAGAAAAACTACACCAGGGGTAATTTTGTCATTTGTCGCGACGGTGTCGGAATGGTCTGAAATTTGGCCGACCGATTGGAAACAGCCTGAGAAATTGGGCTCGGGGCGGAGTCCCGAGATCTCGGGAAATTAAGAAAGAAAAATTGCACCAGGGGCAATTCTGTCATTTGTCGCGAAGGTGTCGGACTGAGCTAAAATGTGGCAGGCTGATTGAAAACGGCTCGAGAAATTGGGCTCGAGGCGGAGTCCCGAGATCCCAAGAAATTATAAAAGAAAATCCGCACAAGGGACAATTTTGTCATTTTTCACGTCGGTGTCGAAATGGACGGAAATTTGGCTGGCAGATTGGAAACGGCCCGAGAAATTGGACTCGTGGCGGAGTCCCGAATCTTAGAAAATTAACAAAGAAAAATCGCACCAGGGACAATTTGGTAATTTATCGCAATGGTGTCAGAATGGGTTGAAAGTTGGCAAGTTGATTGGAAACGGCCAGAGAAATTGGAATCAGGGCGAAGTCCCGAGATCTTGGGAAATTAACAAAGAAAAACTGTATCAGGGACAATTTTGTCATTTGTCGTGATAATGTCGAAATGGGCTGAAATTTTGCAAGTTGATTGGAAACGGCCCGAGAAATTGGACTCGGGGCGGAGTCCCAAGATCTCGAGAAATTAACAAAGAAAAATCGCACCAAGACCAATTTTGTCATTTGTCATGACGGTGTCAGAATGGGCTGAAATTTGGCAAGCTGATTGAAAACGGCCTGAGAAATTAGACTTGGGGCGGAATCCTGAGATCTCGGGAAATTGACAAAGAAAAACCGCACCAAGGAAATTTTGACATTTGTCGTGACGATGTCGGAATGGACTAAAATTTGGCAGGTTGATTAGGAATGCCACGAGAAATTGGACTTGGAGCGGAGTCCCGAGATCTCGAGAAATTAACGAAGTAAAACCGCACCAGGGGCAATTTTGTCATTTGTCACAACGGTGTCGGAATGGGCTGAAATTTGGCAGGCTGATTGAAAACAGCCCGAAAAATAGGTCTCGGGGCAGAGTCCCGAGATCTCGAGAAATTAACAAAGAAAAACCGCACCAGGATCATTTTTGTCATTTGGCGCGACGGTGTCGAAATGGGCTGAAATTTGGCAGACTCAGTGGAAATGGCCCGAGAAATTGGGCTCGGGGCAAAGTCCCGAGATCTCGAGAAATTAACAAAGAAAAATCACACCAGGTTCATTTTTATCATTTGTCGCGATGGTGTCGGAATGGGCTGAAATTTGGCAGGCTGATTGGAAATGGTCCGAGAAATCGGACATGGGGCAAAATCCCAAGATCTCGGGAAATTAACAAAGAAAAATCGCACCATGGGAAATTTGGTCATTTGTCGTGACGGTGAGGAATGGGATGAAATTTGGCAGGATGATTTGAAACGGCCCGAGAAATTGGACTCGTGGTGGAGTCCCGAGATCTCGAAAAATAAAAAAGAAAAATCCCACCAGGGACAATTAGGTCATTTGTCACGACGGTGTCGGAATGCGGTGAAATTTGGCAGGTTGATTGAAAACGGCCCGAGAAATTGGACTCGGGGTGAAGCCCCGAGATCTCGGGAAATTAACAAAGAAAAACAGCACCTGGGGCAATTTTATCATTTGTCGCAACGGTGTCGGAATGGGCTAAAATTTTGCTGGCCGATTGGAAACGGCCCGAGAAATTGGACTCGGGGCGAAGTCCCGAGATCTCGAGAAATTAACAAAAAAAATCGCACCAGGGTAATTTTTGTCATCTGTCGCGATGGTGTCGAAAATGGCTGAAATTTGGCAGGCTGAGTGGAAACGGCCCGAGAAATCGGACTCGGGGCGAAGTCCCGAGATCTTGAGAAATTAACAAAGAAAAACCGCACCACAGGAAGTTTGGTCATTTGTCGCGATGGTGACGGAATGGGCTGAAATTCGGCAGGATGATATGAAACGGCCAGAGAAATTGGACTCGTGGCTGAGTCCCGAGATCTCGAACAAAAAAAAAAGAAAAATCGCACCAAGGACAATTAGGTCATTTGTCGCGACGGAGTCGGAATGCGCTGAAATTTGGCAGGTTGATTGAAAACGGCCTGAGAAATTGGACTCGGGGTGAAGTCCCGAGATCTCGGGAAATTAACAAAGAAAAACTGCACCTGGGGCAATTTTATCATTTGTCGCGACGGTGTCGGAATGGGCTGAAGTTTTGCTGGCTGATTGGAAACGGCCCGAGAAATTGGACTCGGGGCGGAGTCCCGAGATCTCGAGAAATTAACAATGAAAAACCGCACAAGGGGTATTTTTGTCATTTGTCGCGACGGTGTCGAAATGGGCTGAAATTTGGAAGGCTGAATGGAAACCGCCTGAGAAATTGGGCTCGGGGCGGAGTCCCAAGATCTCAGGACATTAACAAAGAAAAATTGCACCAGGGGTAATTTTGTCATTTGTCGCGACGATGTCGGATTTGGCTGAAATTTCGTAGGCTGATTTGAAAAGGCCCGAGAAAATGGGCTCGAGGTCGAGTCTTGAGAAATTAACAAAGAAAAACTGCACCAGGGTGATTAGTGTCTAAAAGTGCTTCAAAGATATATAATTTACAAGGCATTTTACATTCACTTTGTTTAAAAACGCTAATATTAGTCTCTAATTCCAATTCTCATGCCGTAAATTCAATTTCCATAAATATATGGTTAAAAATGCAATTAATTGAAATACGTATTTACATACATGGCGGCATGAGTATTATACATTTGAAAGAGTATCTATTTGATGTATTTCACATGTATTTCCAATTTATTACAAGTGGAGCAAGTGGAAGAAAATAATGTTGAAAAGTCAAAAATAGTGACTGCCTCAAGCAAGAAGCAGCTGTCGGTAAAACAATCATAACTTGAGCTGCAGACATTGGATCGAGGTTATTCAAGTTGGGTTGGAAAGATAAGGCACGTTTCTACAATTTCTTGTTTTGGAAAAAGTCAAATTCGTATCACAAGACAGCCAAAATAACCGTGCAAAGTCCAGCTTGTTACCTGCCGGATACAGCTTTACCTGTGAAGCAGCACTTATTGTTTTTGTCATATCTGGAGTTATATAGATCCAATGAACCTGATATTTGAACCAATGGAAAGCTAACTCAAGTAGAAATAATTTATCTGTTGATTATAAGTCCAAATTCGCTGCACAAGGTATCTGAAAATTGGCATCAAGTTGCATGTTCCAGCTGTCTTGAAGCTGGACAGAAACAAGTTGCATTGCCTACTTGAATTTTGGATGTTCCTTTGCCTATAAAAGGGGACCTTGGCCACGATTTTGAAGCATCAATTCCTCTCCATCATATTATAGTTTCCTTTATTTTCTTTGTAACATTTCACTATGTATTTCTAAACATTTAGCTAGAGCTAAGGGTGAAACTTTGATGAATGTTTAGTGTTGTCTTTGATCTTTCATTTTGTTCTTCAATGTTCATCTTCTTACTTGGTTGAAGTATATGTTCTACAAATAGTTTTGGTTTGTTAAAGACTTTGATTTATTGTTGACAATTTTGGCACAATAAATGCTTAGATAATCTCTACATTCCAACAACTTATTTTGACATATTCTCTCAAACAATGATCAAGATCTATCTTTTAATATATTTGTGATCAATGTTTTATCTTCCATATGAGATCATTCCTTAGTTGATTTTCATATGAGTTAAATTAAAGATCAAGGGCAATTTCTACTCATTTATCCGAAGTGAATCCCCGATGCTCTTGTGTTTGTCTTCATCGTATTTTCATCAACCGTTCATTACTCATAGAATAGTTTATTTCCTTCTAATTCCCTGTGGTTCGACCTCGGACTTCCGAGATTTACTACTTGCGACAACCTGCACTTGGGTTTGCAACCTTAAAGTTGTAGCAAGTTTTTGGCGCCGTTGCCGGGGATTTGCATTAAGGATTATTTTCTACCACTTTCTGTGAGGTTTTCTTCTCTTTCATAATCTTCACAAATCAGGTACACTCGTTCCTTTTTCAATCTTATTACTTTAGTTATTTTACTTTAAAGGAAGGTCGAGCCTCCTTCGTTTTTATTTTCTGTTTATTTTCTTTCCTTAAAGGGAAGGCCGAGCCTCCCGATCTGCCGTTTGTTTATTATATGGTTGGCCGTGCCACCTAATTTTCGTTCTTTTTATATGGTTGGCTGTGCCACCTAATTTTTGTTCGTTACATCTACTTTTTATTATTTTATGTCATATTGGTATCGTGAATTAAGTTCTCATCGTTTAGTTAAAGATAATTGTGAAACTTTCTTTAGTAATTTATTTGACTCACCTCAACACTCACTCACATCTTCCACCATGGCTGATAATGAAAGCATACACGATGAAAATGAAAACCAACAAGTACGAACCATGCGTGATTACTTGCAACCTTCTCGAAATTTTGCTCCTTCATGTTTCATTTTTCCTCTTAATGCTAATAATTTTCGATTCAAGCCGGGTATGATTCCATTACTTCCTAATTTTCATGGCTTAGAATCTAAAAGTCCATATTTGCATCTTAAAGAATTTGAGGAAGTATGTGCCACATTTAACGAGCAAACTTGTCCCAATGAAATTGTTAAGTTGAAATTGTTTCCTTTTTCTCTAAAAGATAAAGCAAAAACTTGGCTTAACTCTTTAAAACCTAGGTCGATTGGCACATGGCAAGAAATGCAAAGTGAGTTTTTGAAGAAATTCTTTCCAGCACATAAAACTAATGCTTTGAAAAGACAAATCCAAAATTTTTCTCAAAAAACCAATGAAGCGTACTTTCAATGTTTAGAAAGATTTAAAGATTTGTTAAATACATGCCCACACCATGGTTTTGAAAAATGGCGTACTATAAGTTTCTTTTATGAGGGCCTAACTCCTGAAACAAAACAATTTGTAGAAACGATGTGCAATGGTGAATTTTTAGATAAAGATCCAGATGAAGCATTAGAATTTCTAGATCATCTAGCTGAAAATTCTCAATCTTGGCAAACAGTAAAACCAATCGAAAACTCAATTAGATCTAGTCTTGCTAGTTCTAGTGGAGGAAAATATCAATTGAGTCAAGATGATGATCTAAATGCTAGGATTGCTAGTTTGTCTAGAAAGGTTGAAGCCATGGAATTAAGGAAAGTAAAGGAAGTTAAACCCGTGCAAAATGATGAAATTTGTAGCATTTGTGAAACTTTTGGTCATCTTACGCATGATTGTCCTAACATTCCAGTTTTCAAAGAAGTTTTACATGATCAAACCAATGCTATGAACACTTTCAAAAAGCCTTTTTCTTCACCATACTCAGAAACATATAATCAACAATGGAGAAATCATCCCAACTTTAGTTGGAGAGATGATAATCGTGTTTATTTATCACAACCTCAAGGGCTTTCAAAATTTCCTTCTTTTCCACCACCACAATCAAAGACTCTTGAGGAAACATTGCAGTCTTTTATGCAAGGACAAGCAAATATTAATAATCAAACTTCACAAGCCATCAATGAAATTAAGAACACACTTTCTTCATTGACCTCTTCTTTGCATTCTCAAGAGAAAGGCAAATTTCCTGCTCAACCTCAACCAAATCCTTCTCAGCAATATAATGTAAATGCTTCTAGTTCTTCTGAAAGTCAACAACAAAATGCCAACTCCATCACGACTCTTCGTAGTGGAAAAATTATTGACAAAACCATCCCTTCAAAAGAACTAAAATTTGGTGGTACTTCAAAGCAAGAAAATGTCGTTTCCAAAAGTGAGGAAAAGATCATTTCTGAACCTATTGTTGAAAAATGTCCCATTCCAGCTCCATTTCCTCAACGATTGCAACCAATTTCAAAACTCAACCACAATTCTGAAATTTTTGAACTTTTTAAACAAGTCAAAATTAACATACAATTATTGGATGCAATCAAACAAGTACCTTCATGTGCAAAATTTTTAAAAGACTTGTGCACTGTCAAGAGGAAACTTAATGTTCAACAAAAAGTATTTTTAACAGAGAATGTGAGCTCGATTGTTCAACAAAACACTCCATCTAAATTCAAAGATCCTGGTTGTCCAACAATTTCTTGTGTGATTGGGCATAACAGGATAGAGCGTGCTTTGCTTGATCTTGGTGCTAGTGTTAACCTATTACCTTTTTCTGTGTATGAGCAACTTGGTTTGGGAGAGCTTAAACCAACAACAACAACACTTCAACTTGCTGATCGTTCAGTAAAAGTTCCAAGAGGGGTTGTAGAGGATGTTCTAGTTCAAATTGATAAATTCTATTTTCCTGTTGATTTTATAGTTTTGGACACACATCCTGTTTTAAATTCGAATGCACAAATACCTATCATTCTAGGACATCCCTTTCTTGCTACTTCAAATGCATTGATAAATTGTAGAAATGGTATCTTAAAACTCTCTTTTGGAAATATGACCGTGGAAATGAATGTTTTTAACATTTGCAAGCAACATGGAGATGAAGATGATTTGCATGAAGTAGATCTTATTGAACAACTTGTTGATGATCAATTTATCGCTACATCTTCATATGATGCGCTTGAATTTGAATTCAATGATAATTCTAAAAATTCGCATATGATTTCAAGTGTTCAAGAACCAAAGCTCGATTTGAAACCATTTTTTGAGAATTTCTCTAAATTGGAAAAGTCCATTGCTATACATGATTCTAAAGATTGATATCCTTTTCTTTTTATTTTATTTTGTATGTTTATTTTCAGTTTTATAATGTTGTGTGTGTGTGTGTTTTTTTTTAGGTGTGTTTCTTTTATTATTGCTGTTTTTTTTTCTTTTTTCACTAATGAAGTTGAAGGATCATTTAGGCCAAGTTTATGTTGGGAATCTACTTATACATACACAGCGGAAAATTAAAATTATTTCGATTCCCATCCAATAGATCTCATTGTGTTTGGTTAGGAATTGTGATAAGATTGTACCTTTTGTCAGATCTGCAATCTTTTTGCTTTTCTTTTTGTTCCATCAACCTTGTCCAGCCTCCAACGGTGATCCATCAGATGTAATTTGTAAGATTGTACCTTTTGTCAGATCTGCAATCTTTTTGCTTTTCTTTTTGTTCCATCAACCTTGATTTGCCACCACAGCTGTCC
>NW_019266804.1:108112-165095 GCF_002742605.1 Olea europaea var. sylvestris
TTTTGTCATATCTGGAGTTATATAGATCCAATGAACCTGATATTTGAACCAATGGAAAGATAACTCAAGTAGAAATAATTTATATGTTGATCATAAGTCCAAATTCGCTGCACAAGGCATCTGAAAATTGGCATCAAGTTGCATGTTCCAGCTGTCTTGAAGCTGGACAGAAACAAGTTGCATTGCCTACTTGAATTTTGGATGTTCCTTTGCCTATAAAAGGGGACCTTGGCCACGATTTTGAAGCATCAATTCCTCTCCATCATATTATAGTTTCCTTTATTTTCTTTGTAACATTTCACTATGTATTTCTAAACATTTAGCTAGAGCTAAGGGTGAAACTTTGATGAATGTTTAGTGTTGTCTTTGATCTTTCATTTTGTTCTTCAATGTTCATCTTCTTACTTGGTTGAAGTATATGTTCTACAAATAGTTTTGGTTTGTTAAAGACTTTGATTTATTGTTGACAATTTTGGCACAATAAATGCTTAGATAATCTCTACATTCCAACAACTTATTTTGACATATTCTCTCAAACAATGATCAAGATCTATCTTTTAATATATTTGTGATCAATGTTTTATCTTCCATATGAGATCATTCCTTAGTTGATTTTCATATGAGTTAAATTAAAGATCAAGGGAAATTTCTACTCATTTATCCGAAGTGAATCCCCGATGCTCTAGTGTTTGTCTTCATCGTATTTTCATCAACCGTTCATTACTCATAGAATAGTTTATTTCCTTCCAATTCCCTGTGGTTCGACCTCGGACTTCCGAGATTTACTACTTGCGACAACCTGCACTTGGGTTTGCAACCTTAAAGTTGTAGCACAGGGGTAATTTTGTCATTTGACGCGACGGTGTCGAAATGGATAGAAATTTGGCAGGCTGATTGGAAACAGCCCGAGAAATTGGGCTCGGGACGGAGTCCCAAGATCTCGAGAAATTAACAAAGAAAAACCGCACTAGGGGTAATTCTGTCATTTGTCGCGACGGTGTTGGACTGGGCCGAAATGTGGCAGGCTGATTGAAAATGGCTTGAGAAATTGGGCTTGAGACGGAGTCCCGAGATCCCGGGAAATTATCAAAGAAAATCCTCACAAGGGGCAATTTTGTCATTTTTCGCGTTGGTGTCTGAATGGGCTGAAATTTGGCAGGCAAATTGGAAACAACCTAAGAAAGTGGACTCGTGGCGGAGTCCCGAGATCTCAGAAAAATAACAAAGAAAAATCGCACTAGGGACAATTTGGTAATTTATCGTGACGGTGTCGGAATGGGTTGAAATTTAGCAGGCTGATTGGAAACGGCCCGAGAAATTGGAATCGGGGTGAAGTCCTGAGATCTCGGGTAATTAAAAAAGAAAAACTGCACCAGGGGCAATTTTATCATTTGTCGTAACAGTGTCGTAATGGGCTGAAATTTTGCAGACTGATTGGAAACGGCCCGAGAAATTGGACTCGGGACGGAGTCCCGAAAAACCGCACCACCGGAAATTTTATCATTTATCGCGACGGTGATGGAATGGGCTGAAATTTGACAGGACGATTGGAAACGGCCCGAGAAATTGGACTCGTGGCTGAGTCCCGAGATCTCGAAAAAGTAAAAAAGAAAAATCGCCCTAGGGTCAATTAGGTCATTTGTCGCGAAGGTGTCGGAATGCATTGAAATTTGGCAGGTTGATTGAAAGCGGCCCTAGAAATTGGACTCGGTGAAAAGTCCAGAGATCTCGGGAAATTAACAAAGAAAATCGTACCTGGGGCAATTTTGTCATTTGTCGCGACGGTGTCGGAATGGGCTGAAATTTTGCAGGCCGATTGGAAACGGCCCGAGAAGTTGCGCTCGAGGTGAAGTCCCGAGATCACGGGAAATTAACAAAGAAAAACTACACCTGGGGCAATTTTATCATTTGTTGCGACGGTGTCGGAATGGGCTGAAATTTTGCAGGATGATTGGGAACGACCCAGGAAATTTTACTCGAGGCGAAGTCCCGAGATCTCGAGAAATTAACGAAGAAAAACCGCAAAAGGGGCATTTTTGTCATTTATCACGACGGTGTCGGAATGGGTTGAAATTTGGAAGGCTGAATGGAAGCCGCCTGAGAAATTGGGCTCAGGGCGGAGTCTCGAGATCTCGGGACATTAACAAAGAAAAACTGCACCAGGGGTAATTTTCTCATTTGTCGCGACGATGTTGGATTTGGCTGAAATTTCGCAGGCTGATTTGAAAAGGCTCGGGAAAATGGGCTCGAGGTCGAGTCTCGAGAAATTAACAAAGAAAAACTGCACCAGGGGTAATTTTGTCATTTGACGCGACGATGTCGGAATGGACAGAAATTTGGCAGGCTGATTGGAAACAGCTCGAGAAATTGGGCTCAAGACGGAGTCCCAAGATCTCGAGAAATTAACAAAGAAAAACCGCACTAGGGGTAATTCTGCCATTTGTCACGACGGTGTCGGACTGGGCCGAAATGTGGCAAGCTGATTGAAAACGACTTGAGAAATTGGGCTCGAGGCGGAGTCCCGAGATCCCGGGAAATTATCAAAGAAAATCCGCACAAGGGGCAATTTTGTCATTTTTCGCGTCGGTATCGGAATGGGCTGAAATTTGGCAGGCAAATTGGAAATGACCCGAGAAATTGTACTCGTGGCGGAGTCCCAAGATCTCAGAAAATTAACAAAGAAAAATCGGACTAGGGACAATTTGGCAATTTATCGCTACGGTGTCAGAATGGGTAGAAATTTGGTAGCCAACGACCCGAGAAATTGGAATCGGGGCGAAGTCCTGAGATCTCGGGAAATTAACAAAGAAAAGCCGCACCAGGGGTAATTTTATCATTTGTCGCGACGATGTCGTAATGGGCTGAAATTTTGCAAACTGATTGGAAACGGCCTGAGAAATTGGACTAGGGGCGGAGTCCCGAGATCTCGGGAAATTAACAAAGAAAAACCGCACCACGACAAATTTTATCATTTGTCACGATGGTGACGGAATGGGCTGAAATTTGGCAGGACGATTGGAAACGGCCCGAGAAATTGGACTCGTGGCGGAGTCCCGAGATCTCGAAAAAATAAAAAAGAAAAATCGCACCAGGGACAATTAGGTCATTTGTCGCAACGGTGTCGAAATGCGCTGAAATTTGGCAGGTTGATTGAAAGCAGCCCGAGAAATTGGACTCGGTGTGAAGTCTAGAGATCTTGGGAAATTAACAAAGAAAAACCGTACCTGGGGCAATTTTGTCATTTGTCGCGACGGTGTCGGAATAGGCTGAAATTTTGCAGGCCGATTGGAAACGGCCCGAGAAGTTGGGCTCGAGGTGAAGTCCCAAGATCTCTGGAAATTAACAAAGAAAAACCGCACCTGGGGCAATTTTATCATTTGTCATAATGGTGTCGGAATGGGCTGAGTGCCGAGATCTCGAGAAATTAACAAAGAAAAATCGTACCACGAGAAATTTTATCATTTGTCGCGACGGTGACGGAATGGGCTGAAATTTGGCAGGACAATTGGAAACGGCCCGAGAAATTGGACTCGTGGCGGAGTCTCGAGATCTTGAAAAAATAAAAAAGAAAAATCGCACCAAGGACAATTAGGTCATTTGTTGCGACGGTGTCAAAATGCGCTGAAATTTGGCAAGTTGATTGAAAGCTGCCCGAGAAATTGGACTCGGTGTGAAGTCCAGAGATCTCAGGAAATTAACAAAGAAAAATCATACCTGGGGCAATTTTGTCATTTGTCGCAACGGTGTCGGAATGAGCTGAAATTTTGCAGGTCGATTGGAAATGGCTCGAGAAGTTGGGCTCGAGGTGAAGTCCTGAGATCTCTGGAAATTAACAAAGAAAAACCGCACCTCGGGCAATTTTATCATTTGTCGCAATGGTGTCGGAATGGGCTGAAATTTTGCAGGGTGATTGGAAACGGCTCAAGAAATTGGACTCGGGGCGGAGTACCAAGATCTCGAGAAATTAACAAAGAAAAATCGCACCACGAGAAATTTTATCGTTTGTCGCGACGGTGACGGAATGGTCTGAAATTGGGCAGGACGATTGGAAACGGCCCGAGAAATTGGACTCGTGGTGGAGTCCCGAGATCTTGAAAAAATAAAAATAAAAATCGCACCAAGGACAATTAGGTCATTTGTTGCGACGGTGTCGAAATGCGCTGAAATTTGGCAAGTTGATTGAAAGCGGCCCGAGAAATTGGACTCGGTGTGAAGTCCAGAGATCTCAGTAAATTAACAAAGAAAAATCGTACCTGGGGCAAGTTTGTCATTTGTCGCGACGGTGTCGAAATGGGCTGAAATTTTGTAGGCCGATTGGAAACGACCCGAGAAGTTGGGCTCGAGGCGGTGTCTCGAGATCTCGAGAAATTAACAAAGAAAAATCGCACTAGGGGCATTTTTGTCATTTGTCGTGTCGGTGTCGAAATGGGTTGAAATTTGGAAGGCTGATTGGAAGCCGCCTAAGAAATTGGGCTCGGGACATTAACAAAGAAAAATCGCACCAGGGGTAATTTTGTCATTTGTTATGACGATGTTGGATTTGGCTAAAATTTGGCAGGTTGATTGGAAAAGACCCGAGAAAATGGGCTTGAGGTCGAGTCTCGAGATCTCGAGAAATTAACAAAGAAAAACTGCACCAGGGGCAATTTTGTCATTTGTCGCGACGGTGTCGGAATGGTCTGAAATTTGGACGGCCGATTGGAAACAGCCTGAGAAATTGGGCTCCGGGCGGAGTCCCGAGATCTCGGGAAATTAAGAAAGAAAAATCGCACCAGGGGCAATTCTGTCATTTGTCGCGAAGGTGCCGGACTGGGCTAAAAGGTGGCAGGATGATTGAAAAAGTCTGGAGAAATTGGGCTCGTGGCGGAGTCCCGAGATCCCGGGAAATTATCAAAGAAAATCCACACAATGGGCAATTTTGTCATTTTTCGCGTCGATGTCTAAATGGAATGAAATTTGGCAGGTAGATTGGAAATGGCCCGAGAAATTGGACTCGTGGCGGAGTTCCGAGATCCCAGAAAATTAACAAAGAAAAATCTCACCAGGGACAATTTGGTAATTTATCATGACGGTGTCGGAATGGGTTGAAATTTGGCAAGTTGATTGGAAACGGCTGGAGAAATTGGAATTGGGGCGAAGTCCCGAGATCTCAGGAAATTAACAAAGAAAAATCGTACTAGGGGCAATTTTGTCATTTGTCACGATGGTGTCGTAATGGGCTGAAATTTTGCAGGCTGATTGGAAACGACCCGAGAAATTGGACTCAGGGCGGAGTCCCGAGATCTCGAGAAATTAACAAAGAAAAATCACACCAGGACCAATTTTGTCATTTGTCACGACGGTGTCAGAATGGGCTAAAATTTGGCAGGCTGATTGGTAACGGCCCGAGAAATTGGACTTGAGGCGGAGCCCGAGATCTCAGGACATTAACAAAGAAAAACTGCACCAGGGGTAATTTTGTCATTTGTCGCGACGATGTCGAATTTGGCTGAAATTTGGCAGGCTGATTTGAAAAGGCTCGAGAAAATGGGCTCGAGGCCGAGTCTCAAGAAATTAACAAAGAAAAACTGCACCAGGGGTAATTTTGTCATTTGACGCGACGTTGTCGGAATGGACAGAAATTTGGCAGGCTGATTGGAAACAGCCCGAGAAATTGGGCTCGGGATGGAGTCCCAAGATCTCGGGAAATTAACAAAGAAAACCGTACCTGGGGCAATTTTGTCATTTCTCGCGACGGTGTCGGAAAGGGTTGAAATTTTGTAGGCCGATTGGAAACGGCCTGAGAAGTTGGGCTCGAGGTGAAGTCCCGAGATCTCGGGAAATTAACAAAGAAAAACTGCACCTGGGGCAATTTTATCATTTGTCGCGACAGTGTCGGAATGGGCTGAAATTTTGCAGGCTGATTGGAAACGGCCCTGGAAATTGGACTCGGGGCGGAGTCCCGAGATCTCGGGAAATTAACGAAGAAAAATAGCACAAGGGGCATTTTTGTCATTTGTCACGATGGTGTCGGAGTGGGTTGAAATTTTGAAAGCTGAATGGACGCCGCCTGAAAAATTGGGCTCGGGGCGGAGTCCCGAGATCTCGGGACATTAACAAAGAAAAACTGCACCAGGGGTAATTTTGTCATTTGTCGCGACGATATCGGATTTGGCTGAAATTTCGCAGGCTGATTTCAAAAGGCCCGAGAAAATGGGCTCGAGGTCGAGTCTCGAGAAATTAACAAAGAAAAACTGCACCAGGGGTAATTTTGTCATTTGACGCGACGGTGTCAGAATGGACAGAAATTTGGCAGGCTGATTGGAAACAGCCCGAGAAATTGGGCTCGGGACGGAGTCCCAAGATCTCGAGAAATTAACAAAGAAAAACCGCACCAGGGGCAATTCTGTCATTTGTCGCGACTGTGTCGAACTGGGCTGAAATGTGGCAGGCTGATTGAAAACGGCTTGAGAAATTGGGCTCGAGGTGGAGTCCCGAGTCCCGGGAAATTATCAAAGAAAATCCGCACAAGGGACAATTTTGTCATTTTTCACGTCGGTATCGAAATGGACTGAAATTTTGCAGGCAAATTGGAAACGACCCGAGAAATTGGACTCGTGGCGGTGTCCCGAGATCTCAGAAATTAACAAAGAAAAATCGCACAGGGACAATTTGGTAATTTATCGCGATGGTGTCAGAATGGGTTGAAATTTGGCAGGTTGATTGGAAACGGCCCAAGTAATCGGAATCGGGGCGAAGTCCCGAGATCTCGGGAAATTAACAAAGAAAAACCGCACCAATGGCAATTTTATCATTTGTCACGACGGTGTCGTAATGGGCTGAAATTTTGCATACTGATTGGAAACAACCCGAGAAATTGGACTCGGGGCGGAGTCCCGAGATCTCGAGAAATTAACAAAGAGAAAATGCACCAGGGACGATTTTGTCATTTGTTACGACAGTGTCAGAGTGGGCTAAAATTTGGCAGGCTGATTGGAACCAGTCCTAGAAATTGGACTTGGGGCAGAATCCTGAATCTCAGGAAATCAACAAAGAAAAACCGCACCAAGGGCAATTTTGTCATTTATCGCGACGGTGTCGGAATGGACTGAAATTTGGCGGGCTGATTAGGAACGCTGCGAGAAATTGGACTCTGAGCGGAGTCCCGAGATCTCGAGAAATTAACAAAGAAAACCGCACCAGGGTCAATTTTGTTATTTGTCGCGACGGTGTCGAAATGGGCTGAAATTTGGCAGGCTGATTGGAAACGGCCCGAGAAATTGGACTCGGGGCGGAGTCCCGAAATCTTGAGAAATTAACGAAGAAAAACCGCACCAGGGGCATTTTTGTCATTTGTCGTGACGGTGTCGGAATGCGCTGAAATTTTACAGGGTGATTGGAAACGGCCCGAGGAATTGGACTCGGGGCGAAGTCCCGAGATCTCGAGAAATTAACAAAGAAAAATCGCACCTGTGGAAATTTTGTCATTTGGCGCGATGGTGTCGGAATGGGCTGAAATTTGGCAGGTTGATTGGAAACATTCCCAAAAATAGGTCTCAGGGCGAAGTCCCGAGATCTCGAGAAATTAACAAAGGAAAATCGCACCAGGGGCGATTTTGTCATTTGTCACGACGATGTCGAATTTGGCAAAAATTTGGCAGGCTGATTTGAAACAGCCCGAGAAATTGGTTTCAGGGTCGAGTCTCGAGAAATTAACAAAGAAAAATCGCACCACGGGTAATTTTGTCATTTATCCCGACGGTGTCGGAATGGAGTGAAATTTGGCAAGCTTATTGGAAACAGCCCGAGAAATTGGGCTCGAGGCGGACCCCCGAAATCTCGAGAAATTAACAAAGAAAAATCGCACCATGGGCAATTCTCTCATTTGTCGCGACGGTGTCGGACTAGGCTGAAATGTGGCAAGCTGACTGAAAATGGCTCGAGAAATTGGGCTCGGGGTGGTGTCCCGAGATCTCGGGAAATTTTAAAAGAAAAATTGCACAAGGGGTAATTTTGTCATTTTTCGCGTCGGTGTTGGAATGGGCCGAAATTTGGCAGGCAAATTGGAAACGGCCTGAGAAATTAGACTCCTGACGGAGATCTCGAAAAATTAACAAAGAAAAATCGAACCAGGGACAATTAGGTAATTTGTCGCAAAGGTATCGGAATGGGTTGAAATTTGCCAGGTTGATTGGAAACGGCCTAAGAAGCTGGACTCAGTGCAAAGTCCCGAGATCTCGGGAAATTAACAAAGAAAAATCGCAGGAGGGGCAATTTTGTCATTTGTCGCGACGGTGTCGTAATGTGCTGAAATTTTGCAGGCTGATTGGAAACGGCCCGAGAAATGGGACTCGGGGCGGAGTCCCGAGGTCTGGAGAAATTAACAAAGAAAAATCACACTGGGACCAATTTTGTCATTTGTCACGACGGTGTCAGAATGGGCTGAAATTTGGCAGGCTGATTGGTAACAGCCCGAGAAATTGGACTTGGGGCGGAGTCCCGAGATCTCAGGAAATTAACAATGAAAAACTGCACCAGGGGTAATTTTGTCATTTGTCGCGATGATGTCGGATTTGGCAGAAATTTCGCAGGCTGATTTGAAAAGGCTTGAGAAAATGGGCTCGAGGTCGAGTCTCGAGAAATTAACAATGAAAAACTGCACCAGGGGTAATTTTGTCATTTGACGCGACGTTGTTGGAATGGACAGAAATTTGGCAGGCTGATTGGAAACAGCTCGAGAAATTGGGCTCAGGACGGAGTCCC
This sequence comes from Olea europaea var. sylvestris, assembly GCF_002742605.1. Classification (NCBI taxonomy): domain Eukaryota; kingdom Viridiplantae; phylum Streptophyta; class Magnoliopsida; order Lamiales; family Oleaceae; genus Olea; species Olea europaea. The sequence goes on from NW_019266804.1 coordinate 116,855, forward strand.
AAGATCTCGAGAAATTAACAAAGAAAACCGTACCTGGGGCAATTTTGTCATTTCTCGCGACGGTGTCGGGAAGGGCTGAAATTTTGTAGGCCGATTGGAAATGGCCCGAGAAGTTGGGCTCGAGGTGAAGTCCCGAGATCTCGGGAAATTAACAAAGAAAAACTGCACCTGAGGCAATTTTATCATTTGTCGCGACAGTGTCGGAATGGGCTGAAATTTTGCAGGCTGATTGGAAACGGCCCTGGAAATTGGACTCGGGGCGGAGTCCCGAGATCTCGGGAAATTAACGAAGAAAAACAGCACAAGGGGCATTTTTGTCATTTGTCACGACGGTGTCGGAATGAGTTGAAATTTTGAAGGCTGAATGGAAGTCGCCTGTAAAATTGGGCTCGGGGCAGAGTCCCGAGATCTCGGACATTAACAAAGAAAAACTGCACCAGGGGTAATTTTGTCATTTGTCGCGACGATATCGGATTTGGCTGAAATTTCGCAGGTTGATTTCAAAAGGCCCGAGAAAATGGACTCGAGGTCGAGTCTCGAGAAATTAACAAAGAAAAACTGCACCAAGGGTAATTTTGTCATTTGACGCGACGGTGTCAGAATGGACAGAAATTTGGCAGGCTGATTGGAAACAGCCCGAGAAATTGGGCTCGGGACGAAGTCCCAAGATCTCGAGAAATTAACAAAGAAAAACTGCACCAGGGACAATTCTGTCATTTGTCGCGACGGTGTCGGACTGGGCCGAAATGTGGCAGGCTGATTGAAAACGGCTTGAGAAATTGGGCTCGAGGCGGAGTCCCGAGTCCCGGGAAATTATCAAAGAAAATCCGCACAAGGGACAATTTTGTCATTTTTCACGTCGGTATCGAAATGGACTGAAATTTGGCGGGCAAATTGGAAACGACCCGAGAAATCGGACTCGTGGCGAAGTCCCGAGATCTCAGAAATTAACAAAGAAAAATCGCACAGGGACAATTTGGTAATTTATCGCGATGGTGTCGGAATGGGTTGAAATTTAGCAGGTTGATTGGAAACGGCCCAAGAAATTGGAATCGGGGTGAAGTCCCGAGATCTCGGGAAATTAACAAAGAAAAATCGCACCAATAGCAATTTTATCATTTGTCGCGTCAGTGTCGTAATGGGCTGAAATTTTGCATACTGATTGGAAACAACCCGAGAAATTGGACTCGGGGCGAAGTCCCGAGATCTCGAGAAATTAACAAAGAGAAAACGCACCAGGGACGATTTTGTCATTTGTTACGACAGTGTCAGAATGGGCTAAAATTTGGCAGGCTGATTGGAAACAGTCCTAGAAATTGGACTTGGAGCAGAATCCTGAATCTCGGGAAATCAACAAAGAAAAACCACACCAAGGGCAATTTTATCATTTGTCGCGACGGTGTCGGAATGGACTGAAATTTGGTGGGCTGATTTGGAACGCCGCGAGAAATTAGACTCTGAGCGGAGTACCGAGATCTCGAGAAATTAACAAAGAAAACCGCACCAGGGTCAATTTTGTTATTTGTCGTGACGGTGTCGAAATGGGCTAAAATTTGGCAGGCTGATTGGAAACGGCCCGAGAAATTGGACTCGGGGCGGAGTCTCGAGATCTTGAGAAATTAACAAAGAAAAACCGCACCAGGGGCATTTTTGTCATTTGTCGCGACGGTGTCGGAATGCGCTGAAATTTTGCAGGGCAATTGGAAACGGCCCGAGGAATTGGACTCGGGGCGGAGTCTCGAGATCTCGAGAAATTAACAAAGAAAAACCGCACCTGTGGAAATTTTGTCGTTTGGCACGATGGTGTCGAAATGGGCTAAAATTCGGCAGGCTGATTGGAAACGTCCCCAAAAATAGGTCTCGGGGCGAAGTCCCGAGATCTCGAGAAATTAACAAAGGAAAATCGCACCAGGGGCGATTTTGTCATTTGTCACGACGATGTCGGATTTGGCAAAAATTTGGCAGGCTGATTTGAAACAGCCCGAGAAATTGGGCTCAGGGTCGAGTCTCGAGAAATTAACAAAGAAAAACAGCACCAGGGGTAATTTTGTCATTTATCCCGACGGTGTCGGAATAGAATGAAATTTGGCAAGCTGATTGGAAACAGCCCGAGAAATTGGGCTCGGGGCGGACTCACGAAATCTCGTGAAATTAACAAAGAAAAATCGCACCATGGGCAATTCTCTCATTTGTCGCGACGGTGTCGGACTAGGCTGAAATGTGGCAAGCTGACTGAAAATGGCTCGAGAAATTGGGCTCGGGGCGGACTCACGAAATCTCGTGAAATTAACAAAGAAAAATCGCACCATGGGCAATTCTCTCATTTGTCGCGACGGTGTCGGACTAGGCTGAAATGTGGCAAGCTGACTGAAAATGGCTCGAGAAATTGGGTTCGGGGTGGTGTCCCGAGATCCCGGGAAATCATAAAAGAAAAATTGCACAAGGGGTAATTTTGTCATTTTTCGTCGGTGTTGGAATGGGCTGAAATTTGGCAGGCAAATTGGAAACGGCCTGAGAAATTGGACTCCTGATGGAGATCTCGAAAAATTAACAAAGAAAAATCGAACCAAGGACAATTAGGTAATTTGTTGCGAAGGTGTCGGAATGGGTTGAAATTTGCCAGGTTGATTGGAAACGGCCTAAGAAGCTAGACTCGGGGCAAAGTCCCGAGATCTCGGGAAATTAACAAAGAAAAATCGTAGGAGGGGCAATTTTGTCATTTGTCACGACGATGTTGGAATGGGCTGAAATTTTGCAAGCTGATTGGAAACTGCTCGAGAAATTGGACTCGGGGTGGAGTCCCAATATCTCGGGAAATTAACAAAGAAAAATCGCACAAGGGGTAATTTTGCCATTAGTCGCAACGGTGTCGGAATGGTCTGAAATTTTGCAGGCTGATTGGAAACGATGCGAGAAATTGGATTCGAAGCGGAGTCCCGAGATCTCGCGAAATTAACAAAGAAAAATCGCACCAGGGGCCATTTTGCCGTTTGTCGGTTGGGTGGCGAAATGGGCTGAAATTTGGCAGGCAGATTGGAATTGCACGAGAATTACACTCGTGGCGGAGTCCCGAGATCTCGAAAAATTAACAAAGAAAAATCGCAGCAGGGACATTTCGGTAATTTGTCGCAATGGTGGCGGAATGGGTTGAAATTTGGCATGGTGATTGGAAACGGCCCGAGAAATTGGACTCGGAGCGAAGTCCCGAGATCCTGGGAAATTAACAAAGAAAAATCACACCAGAGGCAATTTTCTCATTTGTCGCGACGTGTCGGAATGGGCTGAAATTTTGCAGGCTGATTGGAAACGACCCGAGAAATTGGACTTGCGGTAGAATCCCGAGATCTTGGGCAATTAACAAAGAAAAATCGTACCTGGGGCAATTTTATCATTTGTCGCGACGGTGTCGGAATGGGCTGAAATTTTGCAGGCTGATTGGAAATGGCCCAAGAAGTTGGGCTTGAGGCGGTGTCCCGAGATCTCGGGAAATTAACAAAGAAAAATCACACCAAGGGCATTTTTGTCATTTGTCGCGTCAGTGTCGGAATGGGTTGAAATTTGGAAGGCTGATTGGAAACATCCTGAGAAATTGGGCGTGGGACGGAGTCCCGAGATCTCGGGACATTAACAAAGAAAAACCGCACCAAGGGCAATTTTATCATTTGTCGTGACGATGTCGAATTTGGCATAAATTTGGCTGGCCGATTGGAAACGGCCCGAGAAATTAGACTCGTGGCGGAGTCCCGAGATCTTAGAAAATTAACAAAGAAAAATCGCACTAGGGACAATTTGGTAATTTATCGCGACGGTGTCGGAATGGGTTGAAATTTGGCAGGCTGATTGGAAACGGCCCGAGAAATTGGACTCGGGGCGAAGTCCCGAGATCTCGGGAAATTAACAAAGAAAAATCGCACAAGGGGCAATTTTGTCATTTGTCACGACGATGTCGGAATGGGCTGAAATTTTGCAAGCTGATTGGAAATGGCCCGAGAAATTGGACTCGGGGCGGAGTCCCGAGATCTCGCGAAATTAACAAAGAAAAACCGCACCAGGGGCCATTTTGCCGTTTGTCGATTGGGTGGCGAAATGGGCTGAAATTTGGTAGGCAGATTGGAATTGCACGAGAATTACACTCGTGGCGGAGTCCCGAGATCTCAAAAAATAACAAAGAAAAATCGCAGCAGGGACATTTCGGTAATTTGTCGCAATGGTGGCGGAATGGGTTGAAATTTGGCATGGTGATTGGAAACGGCCCGAGAAATTGGACTCGGAGCGAAGTCCCGAGATCCTGGGAAATTAACAAAGAAAAATCGCACCAGAGGCAATTTTCTCATTTGTCGCGACGTCTCGGAATGGGCTGAAATTTTGCAGGCTGATTGGAAACGACCTGAGAAATCGGACTCGGGCGGAGTCTCGAGATCTCGAGAAATTAACAAAAAATCGCACCAGGGCCAATTTTGTAATTTGTCGCGACGTTGTCAGAATGGGCTGAAATTTAGCAGGCGGATTGGAAACGTCCCGAGAAATTGGACTTGCGGTAGAATCCCGAGATCTTGGGCAATTAACAAAGAAAAATCGTACCTGGGGCAATTTTGTCATTTGTCGCGACGGTGTCGGAATGGGCTGAAATTTTGCAGGCTGATTGGAAATGGCCCAAGAAGTTGGGCTCGAGGCGGTGTCTCGAGATCTCGGGAAATTAACAAAGAAAAATCGCAACAGGGGCATTTTTGTCATTTGTCGCGTCAGTGTCGGAATGGGTTGAAATTTGGAAGGCTGATTGGAAACATCCTGAGAAATTGGGCTCGGGACGGAGTCCCGAGATCTAGGGACATTAACAAAGAAAAATCGCACCAGGGGCAATTTTATCATTTGTCGCGACGATGTCGAATTTGGCATAAATTTGGCTGGCCGATTGGAAACGGCCCGAGAAATTAGACTCGTGGCGGAGTCCCGAGATCTTAGAAAATTAACAAAGAAAAATCGCACTAGGGACAATTTGGTAATTTATCGCGACGGTGTCGGAATGGGTTGAAATTTGGCAGGTTGATTGGAAACGACCCGAGAAATTGCACTCGGGGCGAAGTCCCGAGATCTCGGGAAATTAACAAAGAAAAATCGCACAAGGGGCAATTTTGTCATTTGTCACGACGATGTCGGAATGGGCTGAAATTTTGCAAGCTGATTGGAAATGGCCCGAGAAATTGGACTCGGGGTGGAGTCCCGAGATCTCGGGAAATTAAAAAAGAAAAATCGCACCAGGGCCAATTTTGTCATTTGTCACGACAGTGTCAGAACGGGCTGAAATTTGGCAGCCTGATTGGAAACGGCCTGAGAAATTGGACTCGGGGTGGAATCCCGAGATCTCGAGAAATTAACAAAGAAAAACTGCACAAGGGACAATTTTTTCATTTGTCGGGATGGTTTCGAAATGGGCTGAAATTTGGCGGGCTGATTGGAAACGGCCCGAGAAATTGGGCTCGAGGTGGAGTCCCGAGATCTCGAGAAATTAACAGGGAAAACCGCACCAAGGTCTTTTTTGTCATTTGTCGCGATGGTGTCGGAATGGGCTGTAATTTGGTAGACTAATTGGAAACGGCCCGAGAAATTGGACTCGGGCAGAGTCCCGAAATCTCGAGAAATTAACAAAGAAAAATCGCACCACGAGAAATTTTGTCATTTGTCGCGACGGTGTCGAGATGGGCTGAAATTTTATAGGCTGATTGGAAACGTCCCGAGAAATTGGACTCGGGGTGGAGTCTCGAGATCTCAGGAAATTAACAAAGAAAAATCGCACCATGGGCAATACTGTCATTTGTTGTGGCGGTGTCGAACTGGGCTGAAATGTGGCAGGCTGATTGAAAATGGCTTGAGAAACTGGGCTCGGTGGGGTAATTTTGTCATTTTTGGGTCAGTGTTGGAATGGGCTAAAATTTGGCTGGCAGATTGGAAATGACCCGAGAAATTGGACTCGTGGTAGAGTCCCGAGACCTCGAAAAATTAACAATGAAAAATTGCACCAGGGAATATTTGGTACTTTGTCACGATGGTGTCAGAATGGGTTGAAATTTGGAAGGTTGATTGGAAACGGCCTGAGAAATTGGACTCGGGGCAAAGTCCCGAGATCTCGAGAAATTAACAAAGAAAAATCGCACAATGGTCAATTTTGTCATTTGTCGCGAAGAAGTTGGAATGGGTTGAAATTTTTCAAGCTAATTGGAAACTGCCCGAGAAATTGGACTTGGGGAGGAGTCCCAATATCTCGAGAAATTAACAAAGAAAAATCGCACCAGGGGCAATTTCGCCATTAGTCGCGACGGTGTCGAAATGGTCTGAAATTTGGCTGGCTGATTGGAAACGATGCGAGAAATTGGACTCGGGGCGGAGTCCCGAGATCTCGGGAAATTAGCAAAGAAAAACCGTACTACGGGCCATTTTGTCGTTTATCGCGACGGTGGCGAAATGGATTGAAATTTGGAGGGCAGATTAGAACTGCACGAGAAATTACACTCGTGGCGGAGTCCCGAGATCGCGAAAAATTAACAAAGAAAAATCGCAACAGGGACAATTTGGTAATTTGTAGCGATGGTGGCGAAATGGGTTGAAATTTGCTAGGGTGATTGGAAACGGCCCTAGAAATCGGACTCGGGGCAAAATACCGAGATCTCGGGAAATTAACCAAAAAAATCATACCAGAGCCAATTTTGTCATTTGTCACGACGTTGTTAGAATGGGCTAAAATTTCGCAGGTGGATCGGAAACGGCCTAAGAAATTGGACTCACGGCGGAATCCCGAGATCTCGGGAAATTAACAAAGAAAAATCGCACCTGGGGCAATTTTGTCATTTGTCGCGACGGTGTCGGAATGGGCTGAAATTTTGCAGGCTGATTGGAAATGGCCCGAGAAGTTGGGCTCGAGGCGGTGTCCCCAGATCTCGGCAAATTAACAAAGAAAAATCGTACCTGGGGCATTTTTGTCATTTGTTGCGTCGTTGTCGGAATGGGCTTAAATTTGGAAGGCTGATTGGAAACATCCTGAGAAATTGGGCTCGGGACATTAACAAAGAAAAATCGCACCAGGGGTAATTTTGTCATTTGTCGCGACGATGTCGGATTTGGCATAAATTTGGCATGCCGAATGGAAACGGCCCGAGAAATTGGACTCGTGGCGGAGTCCCGAGATCTCAGAAAATTAACAAAGAAAAATCGCATTAGGGACAATTTGGTAATTTATCGCGATGGTGTTGAAATGGGTTGAAACTAGGCAGGTTGATTGGAAACGGCTCGAGAAATTGGAATTGGGGCGAAGTCCCGAGATCTCGGGAAATTAACAAAGAAAAATCGCACTAGGGGCAGTTTTGTCATTTGTCGCGACAGTGTCGGAATGGGCTGAAATTTTGCAAGCTGATTGGAAATGGCCTGAGAAATTGTACTTGGGGTGAAGTCCCGAGATCTCGGGAAATTAGCAAAGAAAAATCGCACCAGGGCCAATTTTGTTATTTGTCACGACGGTGTCAGAACGGGCTGAAATTTGGCAGGCGGATTGGAAACGGCCCGTGAAATTGGACTTGGGGTGGAATCCTGAGATCTCGGGAAATTAAAAAAGAAAAACTGCACCAGGGGCAATTTTGTCATTTGTCGTGACGGTGTCGAAATAGACTGAAATTTGGCAAGTCAATTGGGAACGCCGCGAGAAATTGGACATGGGGTGGAATCCTGAGATCTCGGGAAATTAACAAAGAAAAACCACACCAAGGGCAATTTTGTCATTTGTCGCAACGATGTCGAAATGGACCGAAATTTGGCAGGTCGATTAGGAACGTCGCGAGAAATTGGACTCGAAGCGGAGTCCCGGGATCTCGAGAAATGAACAAAGAAAAATCGCACCAGGGGCAATTTTGTCATTTGTCGCAACGGTGTCGGAATGGGCTGAAATTTGGCAGGCCGATTGGAAACGGCTCGAAAAATAGGTCTTGGGGCGGAGTCCCGAGATCTCGAGAAATTAACAAAGAAAAAATGCACCAGGGGTATTTTTGTCATTTGTTGCGTCGGTGTTGGAATGGGCTCGGGACGGAGCCCCGAGATCTCAGGACATTAACAAAGAAAAATCGCACCACGACAATTTTGTCATTTGTCGCGACGATTTCAAATTTGGCTGAAAGTTGGCAGGCTGATTGGAAACGGCCTGAGAAATTGGACTCGAGGTCGAGTCTCGAGATCTTGAGAAATTAGCAAAGAAAAATCGCACCAGGGGTAATTTGGTCATTTGACGTGACGGTGTCGGATTGGGCTGAAATGTGGCAGGCTGATTGAAAACGGCTCGAGAAATTGGGCTCGAGGCGGAGTCCCTTGATCCCGAGAAATTATATAAGAAAAACTGCACAAGGGGTAATTTTTTCATTTTTAGCGTCGATGTCGGAATGGGCTGAAATTTGGCAGGCAGATTGGAAACGGCCCGAGAAATTGGACTCGTGGCGGAGTCCCGAGATCTCAGAAAATTAACAAAGAAAAACCGCACCAGGGACAATTTGGTAATTTATCGCGACGGTGTCGGAATGGGTTGAAATTTGGCAGGTTGATTGGAAACGGCCATAGAAATTGGAATTGGGGCGAAGTCTCGAGATCTCGAGAAATTAACAAAGAAAAACAGCACCAGGGGCAATTTTGTCATTTGTCGCGACAATGTCATAATGGGCTGAAATTTTGCAGGCTGATTGGAAACGGCCCAAGAAATTGGACTCGGGGCGGAGTCCCGAGATCTCGGGAAATTAACAAAGAAATATCGCACTAGGGCCAATTTTGTCATTTGTCACGATGGTGTCAGAATGGGCTGAAATTTGGCAAGCTGATTGGAAACGGCCCGAGAAATTGGTCTTGGGGTGGAATCCTGAGATCTCGGGAAATTAACAAAGAGAAACCGCACCAAGGGCAATTTTGTCATTTGTCACGACGATGTCGAAATGGACTGAAATTTGGCAGGTCGATTAGGAACGCCGCGAGAAATTGGACTCGAAGTGGAGTCTCGAGATCTCGAGAATTTTAAAAAGAAAGACCGCACCAGGAGCAATTTTATCATTTGTCGGACGGTGTCAGAATGGGCTGAAATTTTGCAGGCTGATTGGAAACGGCCCGAAAAATAGGTCTCGGGGTGTAGTCTCGAGATCTCGGGAAATTAACGAAGAAAACCGCACCAGGGGCATTTTTGTCATTTGTCGCGACGATGTCGGAATAGGCTGAAATTTGGTAGGCTGATTGAAAACGGCCCGAGAAATTGGACTCGGGGCGGAGTCTCGAGATCTCGAGAAATTAACAAAGAAAAACCGCAGCAGGGAAAATTTTGTCATTTGTCGCGACGGTGTCGAAATGGGCTGAAATTTGGCAGGATGATTGGAAAATGCCGGAAAAATTGGCCTCAAGGCGGAGTCCCGAGATCTCGAGAAATTAACAAAGAAAAACCGCACCAGGGAAAATTTTGTCATTTGTCGCGACGGTGTCGGATTTGGCTAAAATTTGGCAGGATGATTGGAAACGGCCCGAAAAATTGGTCTCGGGGCGGAGTCCCGAGATCTCCGAAAATAAGCGAAGAAAAATCGCACCGGGGGCAATTTTGTCATTTGTCATGACAATGTCTGCTTTGGCTGAAATTTGGCAGGCCAATTTGAAACGGCCCGAGAAATTGGGTTCAGGGTCGAGTCTCGAGAAATTAAGAACGAAAAACAGCACCAAGGGTAATTTTGTCATTTATCACGACGATGTCGGAATGGAATGAAATTTGGCAGGCTGATTGAAAACATCCCGAAATCTCGGGAAATTAACGAAGAAAAACCGCACCATGGGTAATTATCTCATTTGTCATGACGGTGTCGGACTGGGCTAAAATGTGGCAGGCTGATTGAAAACGGCTCGAGAAATTGGGCTCGGGGGGAGTCCCGAGATCCCGGGAAATTATAAAAGAAAAACTGCACAAGGGGTAATTTTGTCATTTTTTGCGTCGATGCCGGAATGGGCTGAAATTTGGCAGGCAGATTGGAAACGGCCCGAGAAATTGGACTCCTGACGGAGTCCCGAGATCTCGAAAAATTAACAAAGAAAATCGAACCAAGGAAATTAGGTAATTTGTTGCGACGATGTCGAAATGGGTTGAAATTTGGCAGGTTGATTTAAGATGGCCCGAGAAATTGGACTCATGGCGAAGTCCCGAGATCTCGGGAAATTAATAAAGAAAAATCGCACAAGGGGCAATTTTGTCATTTGTCGCGACGGTGTCGGAATGGGCTGAAATTTTGTAAGCTGATTGGAAACGGCCCGAGAAATTTGACTAGGGGCGGAGTCCCGAGATCTCGAAAAATTAACAAAGAAAAATAGCACCAGGGCCAATTTTGTCATTTGTCGCGACAGTGTCAGAATGGGCTGAATTTGGCAGCCTGATTGGAAACGACCTGAGAAATTGGACCCGGGGCGGAATCCCGAGGTCTCGAGAAGTTAACAAAGAAAAACTACACAAGGGACAATTTTGTCATTTGTCGCGACGGTTTCGGGATGGGCTGAAATTTGGCAGGCTGATTGGAAACGGCCGGAGAATTTGGGCTCGGGGCGGAGTCCCGAGATCTCGAGAAATTAACAAAGAAAAATCGCATCAGGGTCTTTTTTGTCACTTGTCGCGATGGTGTCGGAATGCGCTGAAATTTGGCAGGCTAATTGGAAACGGCTCGAGAAATTGGACTCGGGGCAGAGTCCCGAGATCTCGAGAAATTAACAAAGAAAAACCGCACCATGTGAAATTTTATCATTTGTCGCGACGATGTCGGAATGGGCTGAAATTTTGCAGGCTGATTGGAAACAGCTCGATAAATTGGATTCGGGGGGGAATCCCGAGATCTCGGGAATTAACAAAGAAAAATCGCACCTAGGGCAATAATGTCATTTGTCGCGACGGTGTCGGACTGGGCTGAAATGTGGCAGGCTGATTGAAAACGGCTCGAGAAATTGGGCTCAGGGCGGAGTCCCGAGATCCCAAGAAATTATAAAAGAAAAACCGCACATGGGGTAATTTTATCATTTTTCACGTCAGTGTCGGAATGGGCTGAAATTTGGCAGGCAGATTGGAAACGACATGAGAAATTGGACTCGTGGCGGGATCCCGAGATCTCGAAAAATTAACATTGAAAAATCGCACCAGGGAATATTTGGTAATTTGTCGCGACGGTGTCGGAATGGGTTGAAATTTGGAAGGTTGATTGGAAACTACCTGAGAAATTGGACTCAGGGCAAAGTCCCGAGATCTCGGGAAATTAATAAAGAAAAATCGCACAAGGGGCAATTTGGTTATTTGTCGCGACGATATTGGAATGGGCTGAAAATTTGCACGCTGATTGGAAACGGCCCGAGAAATTGGACTCGGGGCAGAGTCCCAATATCTCGGGAAATTAACAAAGAAAAATCGCACCAGTCGCAATTTTGTCATTTGTCACGACGTTGTCAGAATGAGCTGAAATTTGGCAGGCCGATTGGAAACGGCCCGAGAAATTGGACTCGCGGGGGAATCTCGATATCTCGGGATATTAACAAAGAAAAACCGTACCTAGGGCAATTTTGTCATTTCGCGTGACGGTGTCGGAATGGGCTGAAATTTTGCAGGCTGATTGGAAGTGGCCCAAGAAGTTGGGCTCGAGACAATGTCCCGAGATCTCGGGAAATTAACAAAGAAAAATCGCACCAGGGGCATTTTTGTCATTTGTCGCGTCAGTGTCGGAACGGGTTGAAATTTGGAAGGCTGGTTGGAAACATCCTAAAAAATTGGGCTCGGGGCGGAGTCCCGAGATCTCGGGACATTAATAAAGAAAAACCGCACCAGGGGTAATTTTATCATTTGTCGCGACGATGTCGGATTTGGCTTAAATTTGGCGGGCCGATTGGAAACGGACCGAGAAATTAGACTCGTGGTGGAGTCTCGAGATCTCAGAAAATTAATAAAGAAAAATCGCACTAGGGATAATTTGGTAATTTATCGCGACAGTGTCGGAATGGGTTGAAATTTGGCAGGTTGATTGGAAACGGCCCGAGAAATTGGACTCTGAGCAAAGTCCCGAGATCTCGGGAAATTAACAAAAAAAATTGCACAAGGGGTAATTTTGTCATTTGTCGCGACGGTGCCAGAATGGGCTTAAATTTTGCAAGCTGATTGGAAACGGCCCGAGAAATTGGACTCGGGGCAGAGTCCCGAGATCTCGGGAAATTAACAAAGAAAAATCGCACCAGGACCAATTTTGTCATTTGTCACGACGGTGTTAGAACGGGCTGAAATTTGGCAGCCTGATTGGAAACGGCCTGAGATATTGGACTCGGGGTGGAATCCCGAGATCTCGAGAAATTAACAAAGAAAAACTGCACAAGGGACAATTTTGTCATTTGTCGGGACAGTTTCAGAATGGGCTGAAAATTGGCAGGCTTATTGGAAACGGCCCGAGAAATTGGGCTCGGGGCGGAATCCCGAGATCTCGAGAAATTAACCAAGAAAAATCACACCAGGGTCTTTTTTGTCATTTGTCGCGATGGTATCGGAATGGGCTGAAATTTGGCAGACTGATTGGAAACAGCTTGAGAAATTGGACTCGGGGCGGAGTCCCGATATCTCGAGAAATTAACAAAGAAAAATCGCACCACGGGAAATTTTCATTTGTCGCGACGGTGTCGAAATGGGCAGAAATTTTACAGGCTGATTGGAAACGGCCCCAGAAATTGGAGTCGGGGCGGAGTGCCGAGATCTCGGGAAATTAACAAAGAAAAATCGCACCAAGGGTAATACTGTCATTTGTCGGGACGGTGTCGAACTGGGCTGAAATGTGGTAGGCTGATTGAAACAGCTCGAGAAATTGGGCTCGGGGCGGAGTCCCGAGATCCCGAGAAATTATAAAAGAAAAATCGCACAAGGGGTAATTTTGTCATTTTTCGCGTCAGTGTCAGAATGGGCTGAAATTTGGCTGGCGGATTGGAAACGCCCTGAGAAATTGGTCTCATGGCGGGAATCCCGAGATCTCGGAAAATTAACAATGAAAAATCGTACCAGGGATTATTTGGTACTTTGTCGCGACAGTGTCGAAATGGGTTGAAATTGGGAAGGTTGATTGGAAACGGCCTGAGAAATTGGACTCGGGGCAAAGTCCCGAGATCTCGGGAAATTAACAAAGAAAAATTGCACAAGGGTCAATTTTGTCATTTGTCACGACGAAGTTGGAATGGGCTGAAATTTTGCAAGCTGATTGGAAACGGCCCGAGAAATTGGACTCGGGGCGGAATCCCAATATCTCATGAAATTAACAAAGAAAAATCGCACCACGGGCAATTTTGTCATTAGTCGCGACGGTGTCGAAATGGTCAGAAATTTGGCAAGCTGATTGGAAACGATGCGAGAAATTGGATTCTGGGCGGAGTCCCGCGATCTCGAGAAATTAACAAAGAAAAACCGCACCAGGGGCTATTTTGTCGTTTGTCGCGACGATGATGAAATGGGCTGAAATTTGGCAGGCAGATTGGAAACGGGCCAAGAAATTACATTCGTGGCGGAGTCCTGAGATCTCGAAAAATTAACAAAGAAAAATCGCAACAGGGACTATTCAGTAATTTGTTGTGATGGTGGCAGAATGGGTTGAAATTATGCAGGGTGATTGGAAACAGCCTGAGAAATTGGACTCGGGGCGAAGTCCCGAGATCTTGGGAAATTAACAAAGAAAAATCGCACTAGGGGCAATTTTCTCATTTGTCGCGACAGTGTCGGAATGGGCTAAAACTTTGCAGGCTGATTGGAAATGGCCCAAGAAATCGAACTCGGGGCGAAATCCCAAGATCTCGGGAAATTAACCAAAAAAATCGCACCAGGGCCAATTTTGTCATTTGTCGCAACGTTGTTAGAATGGGCTAAAATTTGGCAGGCGGATTGGAAACGGCCTGAGAAATTGGACTCACGACGGAATCCCGAGATCTCGGGAAATTAACAAAGAAAAATCGCACCTGGGGCAATTTTGTCATTTGTCACGACGGTGTCGGAATGGGCTGAAATTTTGCAGGCTGATTGGAAATGGTCCGAGAAGTTGGGCTCGAGGTGGTGTCCCGAGATCTCGACAAATTAACAAAGAAAAATCGCACCAGGGGCATTTTTGTCATTTGTCACGTCGGTGTCGGAATGGGTTTAAATTTGGAAGGCTGATTGGAAACATCCTGAGAAATTGGGCTCGGGACGGAGTCCCGAGATCTCGGGACATTAACAAAGAAAAATCAGACCAGGGGTAATTTTGTCATTTGTCGCAACGATGTCGGATTTAGCATAAATTTGGCATGCCGAATGGAAACGGCCTGAGAAATTGGACTCGTGGCGGAGTCCCGAGATCTCAGAAAATTAACAAAGAAAAATCGCACTAGGGAAAATTTGGTAATTTATCGCGATGGTGTCGGAATGGGTTGAAATTAGGCAGGTTGATTGGAAACGGCCCGAGAAAATGGAATTGGGGTGAAGTCCCGAGATCTCGGGAAATTAACAAAGAAACTCGCACTAGGGGCAGTTTTGTCATTTGTCGCGACAGTGTGGAATGGGCTGAAATTTTGCAGGCTGATTGGAAACGGCCCGAGAAATTGTACTCGGGGCGGAGTCCCGAGATCTCGGTAAATTAGCAAAGAAAAATCGCACCAGGGCCAATTTTGTCATTTGTCACGACAGTGTCAAAATGGGCTGAAATTTGGCAGGCGGATTGGAAACGGCCCGTAAAATTGTACTTGGGGTGGAATCCTGAGATCTCGAGAAATTAAAAAAGAAAAACCACACCAGGGGCAATTTTGTCATTTGTCGTGACGGTGTCGAAATGGACTGAAATTTGGCAGGTCAATTGGGAACGCCGCGAGAAATTGGACATGGGGTGGAATCTTGAGATCTCGGGAAATTAACAAAGAAAAATCACACCAGGGGCAATTTTATCATTTGTCACGACGATGTCGAAATGAACCGAAATTTGGCAGGTCGATTAGGAACGCCGCGAGAAATTAGACTCGAAGCGGTGTCCCGAGATCTCGAGAAATTAACAAAGAAAAATCGCACCAGTTGCAATTTTGTCATTTGTCGCGACGGTGTCGGAATAGGTTGGAATTCGGCAGGCTGATTGGGAACGGCCCGAAAAATTGGTCTTAGGACGGAGTCCCGAGATCTCGAGAAATTAACAAAGAAAAACCGCACAGGGGCATTTTTGTCATTTGTCGCGTCGGTGTCGGAATGGGCTCGGGACGGAGTCTCGAGATCTCAGGACATTAACAAAGAAAAATCGCACTAGGGGCAATTTTTTCATTTGTCGCGACGATGTCAAATTTGGCTGAAAGTTGGCAGGCTGATTGGAAACGGCCCGAGAAATTGGACTCGAGGTCGAGTCTCGAGATCTTGAGAAATTAGCAAAGAAAAATCGCACTCGGGGTAATTTGGTCATTTGATACGACGGTGTCGGATTGGGCTGAAATGTGGCAGGCTGATTGAAAACGGCTCGAGAAATTGGGCTCGAGGCGGAGTCACGTGATCCCGGGAAATTATATAAGAAAAACTGCACAAGGGGTAATTTTGTCATTTTTAGCGTCGATGTCGGAATGGGCTGAAATTTGGCAGGCAGATTGGAAACGGCCCGAGAAATTAGACTCGTGGCGGAGTCCCGAGATCTCAGAAAATTAACAAAGAAAAATCGCACTAGGGACAATTTGGTAATTTATCGCGACGGTGTCGGAATGGGTTGAAATTTGGCAGGTTGATTGGAAATGACCATAGAAATTGGAATTGGGGCGAAGTCCCGAGATCTCGAGAAATTAACAAAGAAAAACAGCACCAGGGGCAATTTTGTCATTCGTCGCGACAGTGTCATAATGGGCTGAAATTTTGCAGGCTGATTGGAAACAGCCCGAGAAATTGGACTCGGGACGGAGTCCCGAGATCTCGGGAAATTAACAAAGAAAAATTGCACCAGGGCCAATTTTGTCATCTGTCACGATGGTGTCAGAATGGGCTGAAATTTGGTAAGCTGATTGGAAACGGCCCGAGAAATTGGTCTTGGGGTGGAATCCTGAGATCTCGGGAAATTAACAAAGAGAAACCGCACCAAGGGCAATTTTGTCATTTGTCACGACGGTGTCGAAATGGATTGAAATTTGGCAGGTCGATTAGGAACGCCGCGAGAAATTGGACTCGAAGTGGAGTCTCGAGATCTCGAGAAATTTAAAAAGAAAGACCGCACCAGGAGCAATTTTATCATTTGTCGGACGGTGTCAGAATGGGCTGAAATTTTGCAGGTTGATTGGAAACGGCCCGAAAAATAGGTCTAGGGGCGGAGTCTCGAGATCTCGGGAAATTAACGAAGAAAACCTCACCAGGGGCATTTTTGTCATTTGTCGCGACGATGTCGGAATAGGCTGAAATTCGGTAGGCTGATTGAAAACGGCCCGAGAAATTGGACTCGGGGCGGAGTCTCGAGATCTCGAGAAATTAACAAAGAAAAACCGCAGCAGGGAAAATTTTGTCATTTGTCGCGATGGTGTCGGAATGGGCTGAAATTTGGCAGGATGATTGGAAAATGTCAGAAAAATTGGTCTCAAGGCGGAGTCCCGAGATCTTGGGAAATTAACAAAGAAAAATCGCACCAGGGGAAATTTTGCCATTTGTCGCGACGGTGTCGGATTTAGCAGGATGATTGGAAATGGCTCGAAAAATTGGTCTCGGGGCGGAGTCCCGAGATCTCCAAAAATAAGCAAAGAAAAACCACACCGGGGGCAATTTTGTCATTTGTCACGACAATGTCAGCTTTGGCTGAAATTTGGCAGGCTAATTTGAAACGGCCCGAGAAATTGGGTTCAAGGTCAAGTCTCGAGAAATTAAGAAAGAAAAACAGCACCAGGGGTAATTTTGTCATTTATCGCGACGATGTCGGAATGGAATGAAATTTGGGGCTGATTGAAAACATCCCGAAATCTCGGGAAATTAACGAAGAAAACCGCACCATGGGTAATTCTCTCATTTGTCGTGACGGTGTCGGACTGGGCTAAAATGTGGCAGGCTGATTGAAAACGGCTCGAGAAATTGGGCTTGGGGGGAGTCCCGAGATCCCGGGAAATATAAAAGAAAAATTGCACAAGGGGTAATTTTGTCATTTTTTGCGTCGGTGTCAGAATGGGCTGAAATTTGGCAGGCAGATTGGAAACGGCCCGAGAAATTGGACTCCTGACGGAGTCCCGAGATCTCGAAAAATTAACAAAGAAAAATCGAACCAAGGAAATTAGGTAATTTGTTGCGACGATGTCGAAATGGGTTGAAATTTGGCAGGTTGATTTAAAATGGCCCGAGAAATTCGACTCATGGCGAAGTCCTGAGATCTCGGGAAATTAAAAGAGAAAAATCGCACAAGGGGCAATTTTATCATTTGTCGCGACGGTGTCGGAATGGGCTGAAATTTTTTAAGCCGATAGCAAACGGCCCGAGAAATTTGACTAAGGGCGGAGTCCCGAGATCTCGGAAAATTAACAAAGAAAAATCGCACCAGGGCCAATTTTGTCATTTGTCGCGACAGTGTCAGAATGGCCTGAAATTTGGCAGCCTGATTGGAAACGACCTGAGAAATTGGACCCAGGGCGGAATCCCGAGGTCTCAACAAGTTAGCAAAGAAAAACTACACAAGGGACAATTTTGTCATTTGTCGCTACAGTTCCGGGATGGGATGAAATTTGGCAGGCTGATTGGAAATGGCCCGAGAATTTGGGCTCGAGGCGGAGTCCTGAGATCTCGAGAAATTAACAAAGAAAAACCGCACCAGGGTCTTTTTTGTCACTTGTCACGATGGCGTCGGAATGCGCTGAAATTTGGCAGGCTAATTGGAAACGGCTCGAGAAATTGGACTCGGGGCAGAGTCCCGAGGTCTCGGGAAATTAACAAAGAAAAACCGCACCACGTGAAATTTTGTCATTTGTCGTGACGGTGTCGGAATGGGCTGAAATTTTGCAAGCTGATTGGAAACAGCCCGAGAAAATGGACTCGGGACGGAGTCCCAAGATCTCGAGAATTAACAAAGAAAAATCGTACCTGGGGCAATAATGTCATTTGTCACGACGGTGTCGGACTGGGCTGAAATGTGACAGGCCGATTGAAAACAGCTCGAGAAATTGGGCTCAGGGCGGAGTCCCGAGATCCCGAGAAATTATAAAAGAAAAATTGCACATGGGGTAATTTCATCATTTTTCACGTCAGTGTCGGAATGGGCTGAAATTTGGCAGGCAGATTGGAAACGACCTGAGAAATTGGACTCGTGGCGGACTCCCGAGATCTCGAAAAATTAACATTGAAAAATCACACCAGGGAATATTTGGTAATTTGTCACGACGGTGTCGGAATGGGTTGAAATTTGGAAGGTTGATTGGAAACGACCTGAGAAATTGGACTCGGGGCAAAGTCCCGAGATCTCGGGAACTTAACAAAGAAAAATCGCACAAGGGGCAATTTGGTTATTTGTCGCGATGATATTGGAATGGGCTGAAAATTTGCAAGCTGATTGGAAACGGCTCGAGAAATTGGACTTGGGGCGGAGTCCCAATATCTCGAGAAATTAACAAAGAAAAATCGCACCAGGCACAATTTTGTCATTTGTCGCGACGTTGTCAGAATGAGCTGAAAATCTGCAGGCTGATTGGAAATGGCCCAACAAGTTGGGCTCGAGACGGTGTCCCGAGATCTCGGGGAATTAACAAAGAAAAATCGCACCAGGGGCATTTTTGTCATTTGTCGCGTCAGTGTCGTAATGGGTTGAAATTTGGAAGGCTGATTGGAAACATCCTGAGAAATTGGGCTCGGGGCGGAGTCACGAGATCTCAGGACATTAACAAAGAAAAACCGCACCAGGGGCAATTTTATCATTCGTCGGGACGATTTCGGAATGGGCTGAAAATTGGCAGGCTGATTGGAAACGGCCCGAGAAATTGGGCTCGGGGCGGAGTCCTGAGATCTCGAGAAATTAACCAAGAAAAATCACACCAGGGTCTTTTTTGTCATTTGTCGCGATGGTATCGGAATGGGCTGAAATTTGGCAGACGGATTGGAAACGGCCCAAAAAATTGGACTCGGGGCGGAGTCCCGATATCTCGGGAAATTAACAAAGAAAAATCGCACCATGAGAAATTTTGGCATTTGTCGCAACGGTGTCGGAATGGGCTGAAATCTTACAGGTTGATTGGAAACGACCCGAGAAATTGGAGTCAGGGTGGAGTGCCGAGATCTCGAGAAATTAACAAAGAAAAATCGCACCAAGGGTAATACTGTCATTTGTCGTGACGGTGTCGAACTGGGCTGAAATGTGGCAGGCTGATTGAAAACGGCTCGAGAAATTGGGCTCGGGGCGGAGTCCCGAGATCCGAGAAATTATAAAAGAAAAATCGTACGTGGGGTAATTTTGTCATTTTTCGCGTCAGTGTCGGAATGGATGAAATTTGGCAGGCATATTGGAAACGACCTGAGAAATTGGGCTCGTGGCGGACTCCCGAGATCTCGAAAAATTGACATTGAAAAATCGCACCAGGGATAATTTGGTAATTTGTCGCGACGGTGTCGGAATGGGTTGAAATTCGGAAGGTTGATTGGAAACGACCTGAGAAATTGGACTCGGGGCAAAGTCCCGAGATCTCGGAAAATTAACAAAGAAAAATCGCACAAGGGGCAATTTGGTAATTTATCGCGACGATATTGGAATGGGCTGAAACTTTACAGGCTGATTGGAAATGGCCCAAGAAATCGGACTCGGGGCAAAATCCCGAGATCTCGGGAAATTAACCAAAAATAGCGCACCAGGGCCAATTTTGTCATTTGTCGCAACGTTGTCAGAATGGGCTAAAATTTGGCAGGCGGATTGGAAACGACCCGAGAAATTGGACTCACGACAAAATCCCGAGGTCTCGGGAAATTAACAAAGAAAAATCGCACCTGGGGCAATTTTGTCATTTGTCGCGACGGTGTCGGAATTGGCTGAAATTTTGTAGGCTGACTGGAAATGGCCCGAGAAGTTGGGCTCAAGGCGGTGTCCCGAGATCTCGACAAATTAACAAAGAAAAATCTTACCAGGGGCATTTTTGTCATTTGTCACGTTGGTGTCGGAATGGGTTGAAATTTGGAAGGCTGATTGGAAACATCCTGAGAAATTGAGCTCGGGGCGGAGTCCCGAGATCTCGAGACATTAACAAAGAAAAATCGCACCAGGGGTAATTTTTTCATTTGTCGCGACGATGTCGGATTTGGCATAAATTTGGCATGCCGAATGGAAACGGCCCGAGAAATTGGACACGTGGCAGAGTCCCGAGATCTCAAAAAATTAACAAAGAAAAATCGCACTAGGGACAATTTGGTAATTTATCGCGATGGTGTCGGAATGGGTTGAAATTAGGCAGGTTGATTGGAAACGGCCCGAGAAAATGGAATTGGGGCGAAGTCCCGAGATCTCGGGAAATTAACAAAGAATAATCGCACTAGGGGCATTTTTGTCATTTGTTGAGTCAGGGTCAGAATGGGCTGAAATTTGGCAACCCGATTGGAAACGACCTAAGAAATTGGACCCGAGGCGGAATCCCGAGGTCTCGAGAAGTTAACAAAGAAAAACTACACAAGGGACAATTTTGTCATTTGTCGCGACGGTTTCGGGATGGGCTGAAATTTGGCAGGCTGATTGGAAACGGCCCGAGAATTTGGGCTCGGGGCGGAGTCCCGAGATCTCGAGAAATTAACAAAGAAAAACTGCACCAGGGTCTATTTTGTCACTTGTCGCTATGGTGTCGGAATGCGCTGAAATTTGGCAGGCTAATTAGAAATGGCACGAGAAATTGGGCTCGGGGCAGAGTCCCGAGATCTCGAGAAATTAACAAAGAAAAACCGCACCACGTGAAATTTTGTCATTTGTCGCGACGGTGTCGAAATGGGCTGAAATTTTGCAGGCTGATTGGAAACAGCCCGAGAAATTGGACTCGAGGCAGAGTCCCGAGATCTCGAGAATTAACAAAGAAAAATTGCACCTAGGGCAATAATGTCATTTGTCGCAACGGTGTCGGACTAGGCTGAAATGTGGCAGGCTGATTGAAAACGGCTCAAGAAATTGGGCTCCGGGCGGAGTCCCGAGATCCCGAGAAATTATAAAAGAAAAACCGCACATGGGGTAATTTTATCATTTTTCACGTCAGAGTCAGAATGGGCTGAAATTTGGCAGGCAGATTGGAAACGACCTAAGAAATTGGACTCATGGCGGACTCCCGAGATCTCGAAAAATTAACATTGAAAAATCGCACCAGGGAATATTTGGTAATTTGTCGCGACGGTGTCGAAATGGGTTGAAATTTGGGAGGTTGATTGGAAACGACCTGAGAAATTGGACTCGGGGCAAAGTCCCAAGATCTCGGGAAATTAACAAAGAAAAATCGCACAAGGGGTAATTTGGTTATTTGTCGCGACGATATTGGAATGGGCTGAAAATTTGCAAGCTGATTGGAAACGGCCCGAGAAATTGGACTCGGGGCGGAGTCCCAATATCTCGAGAAATTAACAAAGAAAAATCGCACCAGGCGCAATTTTGTCATTTGTCACGACGTTGTCAGAATGAGCTGAAATTTGGCAGGCCGATTGGAAACGGCTCGAGAAATTTGACTCGCAGGGGAATCCCGATATCTCGGGATATTAACAAAGAAAAATCGCACCAGGACCAATTTTGTCATTTGTCACGACGGTGTTAGATCGGGATGAAATTTGGTAGCCTGATTGGAAACGGCCTGAGATATTGGACTCGGGTGGAATCCCGAGATCTCGAGAAATTAACAAAGAAAAACTGCAAAAGGGACAATTTTGTCATTTGTCGGGACGGTTTCGGAATGGGCTGAAAATCGGCAGGCTGATTGGAAACAGCCCAAGAAATTGGGCTCGGGGCGGAGTCCCGAGATCTCGAGAAATTAACTAAGAAAAATCGCACCAGGGTCTTTTTTGTCATTTGTCACGATGGTATCGGAATGGGCTGAAATTTGGCAGACTGATTGGAAACGGCTCGAGAAATTGGATTCGGGGCGGAGTCCCGATATCTCGGGAAATTAACAAAGAAAAATCGCACCACGGGAAATTTTGTCATTTGTCGCGAAAGTGTCGGAATGGGCTGAAATTTTACAGGCTGATTGGAAACGGCCCGAGAAATTAGAGTCGGGGTAGAGTGCCGAGATCTCGGGAAATTAACAAAGAAAAATCGTACCAAGGGTAATACTGTCATTTGTCGTGACGATGTCGAACTGGGCTGAAATGTGGCAGGCTGATTGAAAACGGCTAGAGAAATTGGGCTCGGGACGGAGTCCCGAGATCCCGAGAAGTTATAAAAGAAAAATTGTACATGGGGTAATTTTGTCATTTTTCGCGTCAGTGTCGGAATGGGCTGAAATTTGGCTGGCAGATTGGAAACGCCCTGAGAAATTGGACTCATGGTGGACTCCCGAGATCTCGAAAAATTAACAATGAAAAATCGTACCAGGGATTATTTGGTACTTTGCCGCGACAGTGTCGGAATGGGTTGAAATTGGGAAGGTTGATTGGAAACGGCCTGAGAAATTGGACTCGAGGCAAAGTCTCGAGAGTTCGGGAAATTAACAAAGAAAAATCGCACAAGGGTCGATTTTTTCATTTGTCGCGACGATGTTGGAATGGGCTGAAATTTTGCAAGCTGATTGGAAACGGCCCGAGAAATTGGACTCGGGGCGAAGTCCCAATATCTCGTGAAATTAACAAAGAAAAATCGCACCACAGGCAATTTTGTCATTAGTCGCGACGGTGTCGGAATGGTCAGAAATTTGGCAGGCTAATTGGAAACGATGCGAGAAATTGGATTCGGGACGGAGTCCCGAGATCTCGGGAAATTAACAAAGAAAAATCGCACCAAGGGCTATTTTGTCGTTTGTCGTGACGGTGACGAAATGGGCTGAAATTTGGCAGGCAGATTGGAAATGGACCAAGAAATTACACTCGTGGCGGAGTCCTGAGATTTCGAAAAATTAACAAAGAAAAATCGCAATTGGGACAATTCTGTAATTTGTCACGATGATGGCAGAATGGGTTGAAATTTGGCAAGGTGATTGGAAACAGCCCGAGAAATTGGACTCGGGGCGAAGTCCCGAGATCTTGGGAAATTAACAAAGAAAAACCGCACTAGGGGCAATTTTCTCATTTGTCGCGACGGTGTCAGAATGGGCTGAAACTTTGCAGGCTGATTGGAAATGGCCCAAGAAATTGGACTCAGGGCGAAATCCCGAGATCTCGGGAAATTAACCAAAAAAATCGCACCAGGGCCAATTTTGTCATTTGTCGCAACGTTGTCAGAATGGGCTAAAATTTGGCAGGCGGATGGGAAACGGCCCGAGAAATTGGACTCGCGACGGAATCCCGAAATCTCGGGAAATTAACAAAGAAAAATCGCACTATGGGCAGTTTTGTCATTTGTCGCGACGGTGTCGGAATGGGCTGAAATTTTGCAGGCTGATTGGAAACGGCTCGAGAAATTGTACTCGGGGCGGAGTCCCGAGATCTCGGGAAATTAGCAAAGAAAAATCGCACCAGGGCAAATTTTGTCATTTGTCATGACGGTGTCAGAATGGGCTGAAATTTGGCATGCGGATTGGAAACGGCCCGTGAAATTAGACTTGGGGTGGAATCCTGAGATCTCAGGAAATTAAAAAAGAAAAAACCACACCAGGGGCAATTTTGTCATTTGTCGTGACGGTGTCGAAATGGACTGAAATTTGGCAGGTCAATTGGGAACGCCGCGAGAAATTGGACATGGGGTGGAATCCTGAGATCTCGGGAAATTAACAAAGAAAAACCACACCAGGGGCAATTTTGTCATTTGTCGAGACGATGTCGAAATGGACCGAAATTTGGCAGGTCGATTAGGAACGCCGCGAGAAATTGGACTTGAAACTGTGTCCCGGGATCTCGAGACATTAACAAAGAAAAATTACACCAGGGGTAATTTTGTCATTTGTCGCGACGATGTCGGATTTGGCATAAATTTGGCATGCCGAATGGAAACGGCCCGAGAAATTATACTCGGGGCGGAGTCCCAAGATCTCGGGAAATTAGCAAAGAAAAATCGCACCAGGGCCAATTTTGTCATTTGTCACGACGGTTTCAGAATGGGCTGAAATTTGGCAGGCGGATTGGAAACGACCCATGAAATTGGACTTGGGGTGGAACCCTGAGATCTCGGGAAATTAAAAAAGAAAAACCACACGAGGGGCAATTTTGTCATTTGTCGTGACGGTGTCGAAATGGACTGAAATTTTGCAGGCTGGTTGGAAACGGCCCGAGAAATTGTACTCGGGGCGGAGTCCCGAGATCTCGGGAAATTAGCAAAGAAAAATCGCACCAGGGCCAATTTTGTCATTTGTCACGACGGTGTCGGAATGGGCTGAAATTTTGCAGGCTGATTGGAAACGGCCCGAAAAATAGGTCTTGGGGCAGAGTCTCGAGATCTCGAGAAATTAAGAAATAAAAATCGCACCAGGGGCATTTTTGTCATTTGTCGCGTCGGTGTCGGAATGGGCTCGGGACGGAGTCCCGAGATCTCAGGACATTAACAAAGAAAAATCGCACCAGAGGAAATTTTGTCATTTGTCGCGACGGTGTCGGATTTGGCTGAAATTTGGCAGGATGATTGGAAACGGCCCGAAAAATTGGTCTCAGAGCGGAGTCCCGAGATCTCCGAAAATAAGCAAAGAAAAACCGCACCGAGGGCAATTTTGTCATTTGTCATGACAATGTCAGCTTTGGCTAAAATTTGGCAGGCTAATTTGAAACGGCCCAAACTCGAGAAATTAACAAAGAAAAACAGCACCAGGGGTAATTTTGTCATTTATCGCGACAATGTCGGAATGGAATGAAATTTGGCAGGCTGATTGAAAACATCCCGAAATCTCGGGAAATTAACAATGAAAAATCGCACCATGGGTAATTCTCTCATTTGTCGTGACGGTGTCGGACTGGGCTAAAATGTGGCTGGCTGATTGAAAACGGCTCGAGAAATTGGGCTCGGGGGGAGTCCCGAGATCCCGGGAAATTATAAAAGAAAAACTGCACAAGGGGTAATTTTGTCATTTTTTTGCGTCGGTGTCGGAATGGGCTGAAATTTGGCAGGCAGATTGGAGACGGCCCGAGAAATTGGACTCCTAATGGAGTCCCGAGATCTCGAAAAATTAACAAAGAAAAATCGAACCAAGGAAATTAAGTAATTTGTTGCGAAAATTTCAAAATGGGTTGAAATTTGGCAGGTTGATTTAAAATGGCCCGAGAAATTGGACTCATGGCGAAGTCCCGAGATCCCGGGAAATTAATAAAGAAAAATCGCACAAGGGGCAATTTTGTCATTTGTCGCGACGGTGTCGGAATGGGCTGAAATTTTGTAAGCTGATTGGAAATGGCCCGAGAAATTTGACTAGGGGCGGAGTCCCGAGATCTCGGAAAATTAACAAAGAAAAATCGTACCAGGGCCAATTTTGTCATTTGTCGCGACAGTGTCAGAATGGGCTGAAATTTGGCAACCTGATTGGAAACGACCAGAGAAATTGGACCCGGGGCGGAATCCCGAGGTCTCGAGAAGTTATCAAAGAAAAACTACACAAGGGACAATTTTATCATTTGTCTCGACGGTTTCGGGATGGGCTGAAATTTGGCAGGCTGATTGGAAATGGCCCGAGAATTTGGGCTCGGGGCGGAGTCCCAAGATCTCGAGAAATTAACAAAGAAAAACCGCACCAGGGTCTTTTTTGTCACTTGTCGCGATGGTGTCGGAATGCGTTGAAATTTGGCAGGCTAATTGGAAACGGCTCGAGAAATTGGACTCGGGGCAGAGTCCCAAGATCTCGGGAAATTAACAAAGAAAAACCGCACCACGTGAAATTTTGTCATTTGTCGCGACGGTGTTGGAATGGGCTGAAATTTTGCTGGCTGATTCGAAACAGCCCGAGAAATTGGACTCGGGGCGGAGTCCCGAGATCTCGGGAATTAACAAAGAAAAATCGCACGTAGGGCACTAATGTCATTTGTCACGACGATGTCGGACTGGGCTAAAATGTGGCAGCCTGATTCAAAACGAGATCCCGAGAAATTATAAAAGAAAAACTACACATAGGGTAATTTTATCATTTTTCACGTCAGTGTCGGAATGGGCTGAAATTCGGCAGGCAGATTGGAAAGGACCTGAGAAATTGGACTCGTGGTGGACTCCCGAGATCTCGAAAAATTAACATTGAAAAATCGCACCAGGGAATATTTGGTAAATTGTCGCGACGGTGTCGGAATGAGTTGAAATTTGGAAGGTTGATTGGAAACGACCTGAGAAATTGGACTCGGGGCAAAGTCTCGAGATCTCAGGAAATTAACAAAGAAAAATCGCACAATGGGCAATTTGGTTATTTGTCGCGACGATATTGGAATGGGCTGAAAATTTGCAAGCTGATTGGAAACGGCCCAAGAAATTGGACTCGGGACGGAGTCCCAATATCTCGAGAAATTAACAAAGAAAAATCGCGCCAGACGCAATTTTGTCATTTGTCACGACGTTGTCAGAATGAGCTGAAATTTGGCAGGCCGATTGGAAACGGCCCTAGAAATTGGACTCGCGGGGGAATCCCGATCTCTCGGGAAATTAACAAAGAAAAACCGTGCCTGGGGCAATTTTGTCATTTTTCGCGACGGTGTCGGAATGGGCTGAAATTTTGCAGGCTGGTTGGAAATGGCCCAAGAAGTGTGGCTCGAGACGGTGTCCCGAGATCTCGAGAAATTAACAAAGAAAAATCGCACCAGGGGTATTTTTGTCATTTGTCGCGTCAGTGTCAGAATGGGCTGAAATTTGGCAGCCTGATTGGAAACGACCTGAGAAATTGGACCCGGGGCGGAATCCCGAGGTCTCGAGAAGTTAACAAAGAAAAACTACACAAGGACAATTTTGTCATTTGTCACGACGGTTTCGGGATGGGCTGAAATTTGGCAGGCTGATTGGAAATGGCCCGAGAAATTGGGCTCGGGGCGAAGTCCCGAGATCTCGAGAAATTAAAAAAAATGCACAGGGGGTAATTTTGTCATTTGTCGCGGCGGTGCCGGAATGGGCTGAAATTTTGCAAGCTGATTGGAAACGGCCCGAGAAATTGGACTCCGGGCAGAGTCTCGAGATCTCGGGAAATTAACAAAGAAAAATCGCACCAGGACCAATTTTGTCATTTCTCACGACGGTGTTAGAACGGGCTAAAATTTGGCAGCCTGATTGGAAACGGCCTGAGATATTGGACTCGAGGTGGAATCCCGAGATCTCGAGAAATTAACAAAGAAAAACTGCACAAGGGACAATTTTGTCATTGTCGGGACGGTTTCGGAATGGGCTGAAAATTGGCAGGCTGATTGGAAACGGCCCGAGAAATTGGGCTCGGGGTGGAGTCCCGAGATCTCGAGAAATTAACCAAGAAAAATCGCACCAGGGTCTTTTTTGTCATTTGTCGCGATGGTATCGGAATGTGCTGAAATTTGACAGACTGATTGGAAACGGCTCGAGAAATTGGACTCGGGGCGGAGTCCCGATATCTCGGGAAATTAACAAAGAAAAATCGCACCACGGGAAATTTTGTCATTTGTCGTGACGGTGTCGGAATGGGCTGAAATTTTACAGGCTGATTGGAAACGGCCCGAGAAATTGGAGTCGGGGCGGAGTGCCGAGATATCGAGAAATTAACAGAGAAAAATCGCACCAAGGGTAATACTGTCATTTGTCATGACGGTGTCGAACTGGGCTGAAATTTTGCAGGCTGATTGAAAACGGCTCGAGAAATTGGGCTCGGGGCGGAGTCCCGAGATCCCGAGAAATTATAAAATAAAAACCGTACATGGGGTAATTTTGTCTTTTTTCGCGTCAGTGTCGGAATGGGCTGAAATTTGGCTTGCAGATTGGAAATGCCCTGAGAAATTGGACTCATGGCGAACTCCCGAGATCTCGGAAAATTAACAATGAAAAATCGTACCAGGGATTATTTGGTACTTTGTCGCGACGGTGTCGGAATGGGTTGAAATTGGGAAGGTTGATTGGAAACGGCCTGAGAAATTGGACTCAGGGCAAAGTCCCGAGATCTCGAGAAATTAACAAAGAAAAATCGCACAAGGGTCAATTTTGTCATTTGTCGCGACGATGTTGGAATGAGCTGAAATTTTGCAAGCTGATTGGAAACGGCCCGAGAAATTGGACTCGGGGCAGAGTCCCAATATCTCGAGAAATTAACAAAGAAAAATCGCAGCACAGGCAATTTTGTCATTAGTCGCGACGGTGTCGGAATGGTCAGAAATTTGGCAGGCTGATTGGAAACGATGCGAGAAATTGGATTCGGGACGGAGTCCCGAGATCTCGGGAAATTAACAAAGAAAAACCGCACCAGGGGCTATTTTGTCGTTTGTCGCGACGGTGACGAAATGGGCTGAAATTTGGCAGGCAGATTGGAAACGGACCAAGAAATTACACTCGTGGCGGAGTCCTGAGATCTCGAAAAATTAACAAAGAAAAATCGCAACAGGGACAATTCGGTAATTTGTCGCGACGGTGGCAGAATGGGTTGAAATTTGGCAAGGTGATTGGAAACAGCCCGAGAAATTGGACTCGGGGCGAAGTCCT
This sequence comes from Olea europaea var. sylvestris, assembly GCF_002742605.1. NCBI lineage: Eukaryota > Viridiplantae > Streptophyta > Magnoliopsida > Lamiales > Oleaceae > Olea > Olea europaea. Next base: position 145,564 of record NW_019266804.1, read on the forward strand.
GAGATCTTGGGAAATTAACAAAGAAAAACCGCACTATGGGCAATTTTCTCATTTGTCGCGACGGTGTCGATGTGGGCTAAAAATTTGCAGGCTGATTGGAAATGGCCCAAGAAATCGGGCTCGGGGCGAAATCTCGAGATCTCGGGAAATTAACCAAAAAAATCGCACCAGGGCCAATTTTGTCATTTGTCGCAACATTGTCAGAATGGGCTAAAATTTGGCAGGCGGTTTGGAAACGGCCCGAGAAATTGGAGTCGCGACGAAATCCCGAGATCTCAGGAAATTAACAAAGAAAAATTGCACCTGGGGCAATTTTGTCATTTGTCGCGACGGTGTCGGAATGGGCTGAAATTTTGCAGGCTGATTGGAAATGGCCCGAGAAGTTGGGCTCGATGTGGTGTCCCGAGATCTCGACAAATTAACAAAGAAAAATCGCACCAGGGGCATTTTTGTCATTTGTCACGTCGGTGTTGGAATGGGTTGAAATTTGGAAGGCTGATTGAAAACATCCTGAGAAATTGGGCTCGGGGCGGAGTCTCGAGATCTCGGGACATTAACAAAGAAAAATCGCACCAGGGGTAATTTTGTCATTTGTCGCGACGATGTCGGATTTGGCATAAATTTGGCATGCCGAATGGAAACGGCCCGAGAAATTGGACTCGTGGCGGAGTCCCAAGATCTCAGAAAATTAAAAAAAACTGCACTAGGGACAATTTGGTAATTTGTCGCGATGGTGTCGAAATGGGTTGAAATTAGGCAGGTTGATTGGAAACGGCCCGAGAAATTGGAATTGGGGCGAAGTCCCGAGATCTCGAGAAATTAACAAAGAAAAATCGCACTAGGCGCAAATTTGTCATTTGTCGCGACAGTGTCGGAATGGGCTGAAATTTTGCAGGCTGATTGGAAACGGTCCGAGAAATTGTACTCGGGGCGGAGTCCCGAGATCTCGGGAAATTAGCAAAGAAAAATCGCACCAGGGCAAATTTTGTCATTTGTCACGACGGTGTCAGAATGGGTTGAAATTTGACAGGCAGATTAGAAACGGCCCGTGAAATTGGACTTGGGGTGGAATCCTGAGATCTCGGGAAATTAAAAAAGAAAAACCACACCAGGGGCAATTTTGTCATTTGTCGTAACGGTGTCGAAATGGACTGAAATTTGGCAGGTCAATTGGGAACGCCGCGAGAAATTAGACATCGGGTGGAATCCTGAGATCTCGGGAAATTAGCAAAGAAAAACCACACCAAGGGAAATTTTGTCATTTGTCACGACGATATTGAAATGGACCAAAATTTGGCAGGTCGATTAGGAACGCCGCGAGAAATTGAATTCGAAGCGGAGTCCTGGGATCTCGAGAAATTAACAAAGAAAAATCGCACCAGGGGCAATTTTGTCATTTGTCGCGACGGTGTCGGAATGGGCTGAAATTTGGCAGGCTGATTGGAAACGGCCCGAAAAATGGGTCTTGGGATGGAGTCTCGAGATCTCGAGAAATTAACAAAGAAAAACCGCACCAGGGGCTTTTTTTTCATTTGTCGCGTCAATGTCGGAATGGGCTCGGGACGGAGTCCCGAGATCTCAGGACATTAACAAAGAAAAATCGCACCAGGAGCAATTTTGTCATTTGTCGCGACGATGTCAAATTTGGCTGAAAGTTGGCAGGCTGATTGGAAACGGCCCGAGAAATTGGACTCGAGGTCGAGTCTCGAGATCTTGAGAAATTAACAAAGAAAAATCGCACCAGGGTTAATTTGGTCATTTGATGCGACGATGTCGGATTGGGCTGAAATGTGGCATGCTGATTGAAAACGGCTCGAGAAATTGGGCTCGAGGCGGAGTCCCGTGATCCCGGGAAATTATATAAGAAAAACTGCACAAGGGGTAATTTTTGTCATTTTTAGCGTCGATGTCGGAATGGGCTGAAATTTGGCAGGCAGATTGGAAACGGCCCGAGGAATTGGACTCGTGGCGGAGTCTCGAGATCTCGGAAAATTAACAAAGAAAAACCGTACTAGGGACAATTTGGTAATTTATCGCGACGGTGTCGGAATGAGTTGAAATTTGGTAGGTTGACTGGAAACGGCCATAGAAATTGGAATTGGGACGAAGTCCTGAGATCTCGAGAACTTAACAAAGAAAAACCGTACCAGGGGCAATTTTGTCATTTGTCGCGACAGTGTCATAATGGGCTGAAATTTTGCAGGCTGATTGGAAACAGCCCGAGAAATTGGACTCGGGGCGGAATCCCGAGATCTCGAGAAATTAACAAAGAAAAACCGTACCAGGGGCAATTTTGTCATTTGTCGCGACAGTGTCATAATGGGCTGAAATTTTGCAGGCTGATTGGAAACAGCCCGAGAAATTGGACTCGGGGCGGAATCCCGAGATCTCGAGAAATTAACAAAGAAAAATCGCACCAGGGCCAATTTTGTCATTTGTCACGATGGTGTCAGAATGGGCTGAAATTTGGCAAGCTGATTGGAAACGGCCCGAGAAATTGGTCTTGGGGTGGAATCCTGAGATCTCGAGAAATTAACAACGAGAAACCGCACCAAGGGCAATTTTGTCATTTGTCACGACGGTGTCGAAATGGACTGAAATTTGGCAGGTCGATTAGGAACGCCGCAAGAAATTGGACTCGAAGTGGAGTCCCGAGATCTCGAGAATTTTAAAAAGAAAGACCCCACCAGGAGCAATTTTATCATTTGTCGGACGGTGTCGGAATGGGCTGAAATTTTGCAGGCTGATTGGAAACGGCCCGAAAAATAGGTCTAGGGGCGGAGTCTCGAGATCTCGGGAAATTAACGAAGAAAACCGCACCAGGAGAATTTTTGTCATTTGTCGCGACGATGTTGGAATAGGCTGAAATTTGGTAGGCTGATTGAAAATGGCCCTAGAAATTGGACTCGGGGCTGAGTCTCGAGATCTCGAGAAATTAACAAAGAAAAATCGCAACAGGGAAAATTTTGTCATTTGTCGCGACGGTGTCGGAATGGGCTGAAATTTGGCAGATGATTGGAAAATGTCGGAAAAATTGGTCTCAAGGCGGAGTCCCGAGATCTCGGGAAATTAACAAAGAAAAAGCGCACCAGGGGAAATTTTGGCATTTGTCACGATGGTGTCGGATTTGGCTGAAATTTGGCAGGATGATTGGAAACGGCCCGAAAAATTGGTCTCGGGGCGGAGTCCCGAGATCTCCGAAAATAAGCAAAGAAAAACCGCACCGAGGGCAATTTTGTCATTTGTCACGACAATGTCAGCTTTGGCTGAAATTTGGTAGGCTAATTTGAAACGGCCCGAGAAATTAGGTTCAGGGTCAAGTCTCGAGAAATTAAGAAAGAAAAACAGCACCAGCGGTAATTTTGTCATTTATCGCGACGATGTCGGAATGGAATGAAATTTGACAGGCTGATTGAAAACATCCCGAAATCTCGGGAAATTAACAAAGAAAACCCGCACCATGGGTAATTCTCTCATTTGTCGTGACGGTGTCGGACTGGGCTAAAATGTGGCAGGCTGATTGAAAACGGCTCGAGAAATTGGGCTCGGGGGGGTCCTGAGATCCCGGGAAATTATAAAAGAAAAATTGCACAAGGGGTAATTTTGTCTTTTTCTACGTCGGTGTCAGAATGGGTTGAAATTTGGCAGACAGATTGGAAACGGCCCGAGAAATTGGACTCCTGACGGAGTCCCGAGATCTCGAAAAATTAACAAAGAAAAATCGAACCAAGGAAATTAGGTAATTTTTTGCGACGATGTCGAAATGGGTTGAAATTTGGCAGGTTGATTTAAAATGGCCCGAGAAATTGGACTCATGGCGAAGTCCCGAGATCTCGGGAAATTAATAAAGAAAAATCGCACAAGGGGCAATTTTGTCATTTGTCGCGACGGTGTCGGAATGGTCTGAAATTTTGTAAGCTGATTGGAAACGGCCCGAGAAATTTGACTCGGGGCGGAGTCCCGAGATCTCGGAAAATTAACAAAGAAAAATCGCACCAGGGCCAATTTTGTCATTTGTCGCGACAGTGTCAGAATGGGCTGAAATTTGGCAGCCTGATTGGAAACGACCTGAGAAATTGGACCCGGGGCGAAATCCCGAGGTCTCGAGAAGTTAACAAAGAAAAATTACACAAGGGACAATTTTGTCATTTGTCGCGACGGTTTCAGGATGGGCTGAAATTTGGCTGGCTGATTGGAAATGGCCCGAGAATTTGGGCTCGGGGCGGAGTCTCGAGATCTCGTGAAATTAACAAAGAAAAATCGCACCAGGATCTTTTTTGTCACTTGTCGCGATGGTGTCGGAATGCGCTGAAATTTGGCAGGCTAATTGGAAACGGCTCGAGAAATTGGAATCGGGGCAGAGTCCCGAGATCTCAGGAATTAACAAAGAAAAACTGCACCTAGGGCAATAATGTCATTTGTCGCGACGGTGTCGGACTGGGCTAAAATGTGGCAAGCTAATTGAAAACGGCTCGAGAAATTGGGCTCAGGGCGGAGTCCCGAGATCCCGAGAAATTATAAAAGAAAAATCGCACATGGGGTAATTTTATCATTTTTCACTTCAGTGTCGGAATGGGCTGAAATTTGGCAGGCAGATTGGAAACGACCAGAGAAATTGGACTCGTGGTAGACTCCCGAGATCTCGAAAAATTAACATTGAAAAATCACACCAGGGAATATTTGGTAATTTGTCGCGACGGTGTCGGAATGGGTTGAAATTTGGAAGGTTGATTGGAAACGACCTGAGAAATTGGACTCGGGGCAAAAGTCCCGAGATCTCGGGAAATTAACAAAGAAAAATCGCGCAAGGGGCAATTTGGTTATTTGTCGCGATGATATTGGAATGGGCTGAAAATTTGCAAGCTGATTGGAAACGGCCCGAGAAATTGGACTCGGGGCAGAGTCCCAATATCTCGGGAAATTAACAAAGAAAAATCGCACCAGGCGCAATTTTGTCATTTGTCACGACGTTGTCAGAATGAGCTGAAATTTGGCAGGCCGATTGGAAACTGCCCGAGAAATTGGACTCACGGTGGAATCCCGAAATCTCAGGAAATTAACAAAGAAAAACCGTGCCTGGGGCAATTTGGTCATTTCTCGCGACGGTGTCGGAATGGGCTGAAATTTTGCAGGCTGATTGGAAATGGCCCAAGAAGTTGGGCTCGAGACAGTGTCCCGAGATCTCGGGGAATTAACAAAGAAAAATCACACCAGGGGCATTATTGTCATTTATCGCGTTAGTGTCAGAATGGGCTGAAATTTGGCAGCCTAATTGGAAACGACCTGAGAAATTGGACCCGGGGCGGAATCCCGAGGTCTCGAGAAGTTAACAAAGGAAAACTACACAAGGGACAATTTTGTCATTTGTCACGACGGTTTCGGGATGGGCTGAAATTTGGCAGGCTGATTGGAAACGGCCCGAGAAATTGGGCTCGGGGCGAAGTCCCGAGATATCTGGAAATTAAAAAAAATCGCACAAGGGGTAATTTTGTCATTTGTCGCGACGGTGCCGGAATGGGCTGAAATTTTGCAAGCTGATTGGAAACGGCCCGAGAAAATGGACTCGGGGCAGAGTCCCGAGATCTCGAGAAATTAACAAAGAAAAATCGCACCAGGACCAATTTTGTCATTTGTCACGACGGTGTTAGAACGGGCTAAAATTTGGCAGCCTGATTGGAAACGGCCTGAGATATTGGACTCGGGATGGAATCCCGAGATCTCGAGAAATTAACAAAGAAAAACTGCACAAGGGACAATTTTGTCATTTGTCGGGATGGTTTCAGAATGGGCTGAAAATTGGCAGGCTGATTGGAAACGGCCCGAGAAATTGGGCTCGGGGTGGAGTCCTGAGATCTCGAGAAATTAACCAAGAAAAATCGCCCCAGGGTCTTTTTTGTCATTTGTCGCGATGGTATCGGAATGTGCTGAAATTTGGCAGACTGATTGGAAACGACTCGAGAAATTGGACTTGGGGCGGAGTCCCGATATCTCGGGAAATTAACAAAGAAAAATCGCACCACGGGAAATTTTGTCATTTGTCGTGACGGTGTCGGAATGGGCTGAAATTTTTTACAGGCTAATTGGAAACGGCCCGAGAAATTGGAGTCGGGGCGAAGTGCCGAGATCTCGGGAAATTAACAAAGAAAAATCGCACCAAGGGTAATACTATCATTTGTCGTGACGGTGTCGAACTGGGCTGAAATGTGGCAGGCTGATTGAAAACGGCTCGAGAAATTGGGCTCGATGCGGAGTCCCGAGATCCCGAGATATTATAAAAGAAAAACCGCACATGGGGTAATTTTGTCTTTTTCGCGTCAGTGTCGAAATGGGCTGAAATTTGGCTTGCAGATTGGAAGCGCCTTGAGAAATTGGACTCATGCCGGACTCCCGAGATCTCGAAAAATTAACAATGAAAAATCGTACCAGGGATTATTTGGTACTTTGTCGCGACGGTGTCGGAATGGGTTGAAATTGGGAAGGTTGATTGGAAACGGCCTGAGAAATTGGACTCGGGGCAAAGTCCCGAGATCTCGGGAAATTAACAAAGAAAAATTGCATAAGGGTCAATTTTGTCATTTGTCGCGACGATGTTGGAATGGGCTGAAATTTTGCAAGCTGATTGGAAACAGCCCGAGAAATTGGACTCGGGGCGGAGTCCCATTATCTCGAGAAATTAACAAAGAAAAATCGCACCACGGGTAATTTTGTCATTAGTCGCGACGGTGTCGGAATGGTCAAAAATTTGGCAGGCTGATTGGAAACGATGCGAGAAATTGGATTCGGGGTGGAGTCCCGAGATCTCGAGAAATTAACGAAGAAAAATCGCACCAGGGGCTATTTTGTCGTTTGTCGCAACGGTGACGAAATGGGCTGAAATTTGGCAGGTAGATTGGAAACGGGTCAAGAAATTACACTCGTGGCGGAGTCCTGAGATCTCGAAAAATTAACAAAGAAAAACCGCACTAGGGGCAATTTTCTCATTTGTCGCGACGGTGTCGGAATGGGCTGAAACTTTACAGGCTGATTGGAAATGGCCCAAGAAATCGGACTCGGGGCGAAATCTCGAGATCTCGGGAAATTAACCAAAAAAATCACACCAGGGCCAATTTTGTCATTTGTCGCAACGTTGTCAGAATGGGCTAAAATTTGGCTGGCAGATTGGAAACGGCCCGAGAAATTGGACTCGCAACGGAATCCTGAGATCTCAGGAAATTAACAAAGAAAAATCGCACCTGGGGCAATTTTGTCATTTGTCGCGACGGTGTCGGAATGGGCTGAAATTTTGCAAGCTAATTGGAAATGGCCCGAGAAGTTGGGCTCGAGGTGTTGTCCCGAGATCTCGACAAATTAACAAAGAAAAATTGCACCAGTGGCATTTTTGTCATTTGTCACGTCGGTGTCGGAATGGGTTGAAATTTGGAAGGCTGATTGGAAACATCTTGAGAAATTGGGCTTGGGGCGGAGTCACGAGATCTCGGGACATTAACAAAGAAAAATCGCATCAGGGGTAATTTTATCATTTGTCGCGACGATGTCAAATTTGGCATAAATTTGGCATGCCGAATGAAAACGGCCCGAGAAATTGGACTCGTGGCGGAGTCCCGAGATCTCAGAAAATTAACAAAGAAAAATCGCACTAGGGCCAATTTTGTCATTTGTCACGATGGTGTCAGAATGGGCTGAAATTTGGCAGGCTGATTGGAAACGGCCCGAGAAATTGTACTCGGGGCGGAGTCCCGAGATCTCGGGAAATTAGCAAAGAAAAATCGCACTAGGGCCAATTTTGTCATTTGTCACGATGGTGTCAGAATGGGCTGAAATTTGGCAGGCTGATTGGAAACGGCCCGAGAAATTGTACTCGGGGCGGAGTCCCGAGATCTCGGGAAATTAGCAAAGAAAAATCGCACTAGGGCCAATTTTGTCATTTGTCACGATGGTGTCAGAATGGGCTGAAATTTGGCAGGCGGATTGGAAACGGCCCGTGAAATTGGACTTGGGGTGGAATCCTGAGATCTCGAGAAATTAGAAAAGAAAAACCACACCAGGGGCAATTTTGTCATTTGTTGTGATGGTGTCGAAATGGACTGAAATTTAGCAGGTCAATTGGGAACGCCGCGAGAAATTGGACATGGGGTGGAATCCTGAGATCTCGGGAAATTAGCAAAGAAAAACCACACCAAGGGCAATTTTTTCATTTGTCGCGACGATGTCGAAATGGACCGAAATTTGGCAGGTCGATTAGGAACGCCGCGAGAAATTGGACTCGAAGCGAAGTCCCGGGATCTCGAGAAATTAACAAAGAAAAATCGCACCAGGGGCGATTTTGTCATTTGTCGCGACGGTGTCGGAATGGGCTGAAGTTTGGCAGGCTGATTGGAAACGGCCCGAAAAATAGGTCTTGGGGCGGAGTCCCGAGATCTCGAGAAATTAACAAAGAAAAACCGCACCAGGGGCATTTTTATCATTTGTCGCATCGGTGTCGGAATGGACAGAAATTTCGCAGGTCGATTAGGTACGCCGCGAGAAATTGGACTCGAAGCAGAGTCCCGATATCTCGAGAATTTAAAAAAGAAAGACCGCACTAGGGGCAATTTTGTCATTTGTCGGACGGTGTCGGAATGGGCTGAAATTTTGTAAGCTGATTGGAAACGGCCCGAAAAATAGGTCTCGGGTGGAGTCCCGAGATCTCGGGAAATTAACGAAGAAAACCGCACCAGGGGCATTTTTGTCATTTGTCGCGACCATGTCGGAATGGGCTGAAATTTGGCAGGCTGATTGAAAACGTCCCGAGAAATTGGACTCGGAGCGGAGTCTCGAGATCTCGAGAAATTATCAAAGAAAATTCGCACCAGGGAAAATTATGTCATTTGTCTTGACGATGTCGGAATGGGCTGAAATTTGGCAGGATGATTGGAAACGGCCCCAAAAATTGGTCTCGGGGCGGAGTCCCGAGATCTCGAGAAATTAACAAAGAAAAATTGCACCGGGAGCAATTTTGTCATTTGTCACGACAATGTCAGCTTTGGCTGAGATTTGGCAGGCTGATTTGAAACGGCCCGAGAAATTGGGCTCGGGGTCCAGTCTCGAGAAATTAACAAAGAAAAATCGCACCAGGGGTAATTTTGTCATTTGTCGCGATGGCGTCGGAATGGAATGAAATTTGGCAGGCTGATTGGAAATAGCCTGAGAAATTGTGCTCGAGGCGGAGTCCCGAGATCTCGGGAAATTAACAAAGAAAAATCGCACCCGGGGCAATTCTGTCATTTGACGCGACGGTGTCGGACTAGGCTGAAATGTGGTAGGCCAATTGAAAAAGGCTCGAGAAATTGTGCTCGAGGCGGAGTCCCGAGATCCCGGGAAATTATCAAAGAAAATCTGCACAAGGGGCAATTTTGTCATTTTACGCGTCGGTGTCGAAATGGGCTGAAATTTGGCAGGTAGATTGGAAACGGCCCGAGAAATTGAACTCGTGGCAGATTCCCGAGATCTCAAAAAATTAACAAAGAAAAATCGTACCAGGGACAATTTGGTAATTTATCGCGATGGTGTCGGAACGGGTTGAAATTTGCCAGGTTGATTGGAAACGGCCCCGAGAAATTGGAATCTGGGCGAAGTTCCGTGATCTCGAGAAATTAACAAAGAAAAATTGCACCAGGGGCAATTTTGACATTTGTCGCGACGCTGTCGTAATCGACTAAAATTTTGAAGGCTGATTTGAAACGGGCCGAGAAATTGGACTCGGGGCGAAGTCCTGAGATCTCAGGAAATTAACAAAGAAAAATTGTACCAGGACCAATTTTGTAATTTGTCACGACGGTGTCAGAATGGGCTGAAATTTGGCAGGCTAATTGGAAACGGCCCGAGAAATTGGACTCGTAGCGGAGTCCCGAGATCTCAAAAAATTAAGAAAGTAAAATCTTACCGGAGCATTTTTGTCGTTTGTTGCGATGGTGTCGGAATGGGTTGAAATTTGGCAGGCTGATTGGAAACGGCCCGAGAAATTGGACTCGGGGCGAAGTCCCGAGATCTCGAGAAATTAACAAAGAAAAACGCACCAGGGAAAATTTTGTCATTTGTCGCGACGGTGTCGGAATGGGCTGAAATTTGGCAGGCTAATTGGAAACAGCCCGAAAAATAGGTCAAAGGGCGGAGTCCCGAGATCTCGGGAAATTAACAAAGAAGAACCGCACCAGGGGCAATTTTTTCATTTGCCACGACGGTGTCGGACTGGGTTGAAATGTGGCAGGCTGATTGAAAACGGCTCGAGAAATTGGGCCCGGGGCGGAGTCCCGACATCCCGGGAAATTATAAAAGAAAAACTGCACAAGGGGTAATTTTGTCATTTTCCGCGTTGGTGTCAGAATGGGCTGAAATTTGGCAGGCAGATTAGAAACGGCCCGAGAAATTGGACTCGTGGTGGAGTCCCGAGATCTCGAAAAATTAACAAAGAAAAATCGCACTAGGGACAATTTGTCGCGACAGTGTCAGAATGGGTTGAATTTGGCAGGCTGATTGGAAACGGCCCGAGAAATTTGACTTGGGCGGAATCCTGAGATCTCGGGAAATTAACGAAGAAAAATCGCATCAAGGGCAATTTTCACATTTGTCGCGACGGTGTCGGAATGGATTGAAATTTGGCAGGCTGATTAGGAACGTCGCGAGAAATTGGTCTCCGAGCAGAGTCCCGAGATCTCGAGAAATTGACAAAGAAAAACCGCACCAGCGGCAATTTCGTCATTTGTCGCGACAGTGTTGGAATAGGCTGAAATTTGGCAGGCTGATTGGAAACGGCCCAGAAAATAGGTCTCGAGAAATTAACAAAGAAAAACCGCACCAGGGCATTTTTGTCATTTGTCGCGACGTTGTCGGAATGGGCTGAAATTTTGCAGGCTGATTGGAAACGGCCCGAGAAATTGGACTCGGGACAGAGTCCCGAGATCTTGAGAAATTAACAAAGAAAAATCGCACCAGGGGAAATTTTGTCATTTGTCGCGATGGTGTCGGAATAGGCTGAAATTTGGCAAGCTGATTGGAAACGGTCCAAAAAATAGGTCTCAGGGCGAAGTCCCAAGATCTCAGTAAATTAAAAAAGAAAAATCGGACCAGGGGCAATTTTGTCATTTGTCATGACGATGTCGGATTTGGCTGAAATTTGGCAGGCTGATTTGAGAGGGCAGGAGAAATTGGGCTCGAGGTCGAGTCTCGAGAAATTAACAAAGAAAAACTGCACCAGGGGTAATTTTGTCATTTGTTGGGACGGTGTCGGAATGGAATGAAATTTGGCAGGCTGATTGGAAACAGCCCGAGAAATTGGGCTCTGGGTGGAGACCCGAAATCTCGAGAAATTAACAAAGAAAAATCGCACCAGGGGCAATTTTGTCATTTGTCGCGATGGTGTCGGACTGGGCTGAAATGTGGCTGGCTAATTGAAAACGGCTTGAGAAATTGGGCTGGGGGCGAAGTCCTGAGATCTCGGGAAATTATGAAAGAAAAATCGTACAAGGGATAATTTTGTCATTTTTTACGTCGGTGTCGGAATGGGCTGAAATTTGGCAGGCAGATTGGAAATGGCCCGAGAAATTGGACTCGTGGCGGAGTCCCGAGATCTCGAAAAATTAACAAAGAAAAAATGCGCCAAGGGAAATTTTGTCATTTGACGCGACGGTATCGGAATGGGCTGAAATTTGGCAGGCTGATTGGAAACGGCCCAAGAAATTGGGCTCAGGGTCGAGTCTCGAGAAATTAACAAAGAAAAACTACACTGGGGTAATTTTGTCATTTATCGCGACGATGTCGGAATGGAATGAAATTTGGCAGGCTGATTGAAAACATCCTGAAATCTCGGGAAATTAACAAAGAAAAACCGCACCATGGGTAATTCTCTCATTTGTCGTGACGGTGTCAGACAGGGCTAAAATGTGGCAGGCTGATTGAAAACGGCTCGAGAAATTGGGCTCGGGGGGAGTCCCGAGATCCCGGGAAATAATAAAAGAAAAACTGCACAAGGGGTAATTTTGTCATTTTTTGCGTCGGTGTCGGAATGGGCTGAAATTTGGCAGGCAGATTGGAAACGGCCCGAGAAATTGGACTCCTGACGGAGTCTCGAGATCTCAAAAAATTAACAAAGAAAAATCGAACCAAGGAAATTAGGTAATTTGTTGCGACGATGTCGAAATGGGTTGAAATTTGGCAGATTGATTTAAAATGGCCCGAGAAATTGGACTCATGGCGAAGTCCCGAGATCTCGGGAAATTAATAAAGAAAAATCGCACAAGGGGCAATTTTGACATTTGTCGCGACGGTGTTGGAATGGCCTGAAATTTTGTAAATTTATTGGAAACGGCCCGAGAAATTTGACTAGGGGCGAAGTCTCGAGATCTCAAAAAATTAACAAAAGAAAATCGCACCAGGGCCAATTTTGTCATTTGTCGCGACAGTGTCAGAAAGGGCTGAAATTTGGCAGCCTGATTGGAAACGACCTGAGAAATTGGACCGGGGCGGAATCCCGAGGTCTCGAGAAGTTAACAAAGAAAAACTACACACGGGACAATTTTGTCATTTGTTGCGATAGTTTCAAGATGGGCTGAAATTTGGCAGGCTGATTGGAAACGGCCCGAGAATTTGGGCTCGGGGCGGAGTCCCGAGATCTCGGGAAATTAACAAAAAAAATCTCAGAAGGGGTAGTTTTGTCATTTGTCGCGACGGTGCCAGAATGGGCTGAAATTTTACAGGCTGATTGGAAACGGCCCGAGAAATTGGAGTCCGAGCGGAGTGCCGAGATCTCGGGAAATTAACAAAGAAAAATCGCACCAAGGGTAATACTATCATTTGTCGTGACGGTGTCGAACTAGGCTGAAATGTGGCAGGCTGATTGAAAACGGCTCGAGAAATTGGGCTCGGGGCGGAGTCCCGAGATCCCGAGAAATTATAAAAGAAAAACCGCACATGGGGTAATTTTGTCATTTTTCGCGTCAGTGTCGGAATGGGCTGAAATTTGGCTGGCAGATTGGAAACGCCCTGAGAAATTGGACTCATGGCGGACTCCCGAGATCTCGAAAAATTAACAATGAAAAATCGCACCAGGGATTATTTGGTATTTTGTCGCGACGGTGTCAGAATGGGTTGAAATTGGGAAGGTTGATTGGAAACGGCCTGAGAAATTGGACTCGGGGCAAAGTCCCGAGATCTCGGGAAATTAATAAAGAAAAATCGCACAAAGGTCAATTTTGTCATTTGTCGCGACGATGTTGGAATGGGCTGAAATTTTGCAAGCTGATTGGAAACGGTCCAAGAAATTGGACTCGGGGCGGAGTCCCAATATGTCGGGAAATTAACAAAGAAAAATCGCACCACGGGCAATTTTGTCATTAGTCGCGACGGTGTCGGAATGGTCAGAAATTTGGCAGGCTGATTGGAAACGATGCGAGAAATTGGATTCGGGGCGGAGTCCCGAGATCTCGGGAAATTAACAAAGAAAAACTGCACCAGGGGCTATTTTGTCGTTTGTCGCGACGGTGACGAAATGGGCTGAAATTTGGCAGGCAAATTGGAAACTGGCCGAGAATTTACACTCGTGGCAGAGTCCTTAGATCTCGAAAAATTAACAAAGAAAAATCGCAACAGGGACAATTTGGTAATTTGTCGCGATGGTGGCAGAATGGGTTGAAATTTGGCAGGGTGATTGGAAACAGCCCGAGAAATTGGACTCAGGGCGAAGTCCCAAGATCTTGGGAAATTAACAAAGAAAAACAGCACTAGGGGCAATTTTCTCATTCGCCGCGACGGTGTCGGAATGGGCTGAAATTTTGCAGTCAGATTGGAAATGGCCCAAGAAATCGGACTCTGGGCGAAATCCCGAGATCTCGAGAAATTAACCAAACAAATCGCACCAGGGCCAATTTTGTCATTTGTCGCAACGTTGTCAAAATGGGCTAAAATTTGGCAGGCGAATTGGAAACGGCCTGAGAAATTGGACTCGCGGTGAAATCCCGAGATCTCGGGAAATTAACAAAGAAAAATCGCACCTGGGGCAATTTTGTCATTTGTCGCGATGGTGTCGGAATGCGCTGAAATTTTGCAGGCTGATTGGAAATGGCTCGAGAAGTTGGGCTTGAGGCGGTGTCCCGAGATCTCGACAAATTAACAAAGAAAAATCACACCAAGGACGTTTTTGTCATTTGTCACATCGGTGTCGGAATGGGTTGAAATTTGGAAGGCTGATTGGAAACATTCTGAGAAATTGGGCTCGGGGCGGAGTCCCGAGATCTCGGGACATTAACAAAGAAAAATCGCACTAGGGGCAATTTTGTCATTTGTCGCGACGATGTCGGATTTTGCATAAATTTGGCAAGCCGATTGGAAACGGCCCGAGAAATTGGACTCATGGCGGAGCCCCGAGATCTCAGAAAATTAACAAAGAGAAATCGCACTAGGGACAATTTGGTAATTTATCGCGACGGTGCCGGAATGGGTTGAAATTTGGCAGGTTGATTGGAAACGGCCCGAGAAATTGGAATTGGGACGAAGTCCCGAGATCTCGGAAAATTAACAAGGAAAAACCGCAATAGGGACAGTTTTGTCATTTGTCGCGAGAGTGTCAGAATGGGCTGAAATTTTGCAGGTTGATTGGAAACGGCCCGAGAAATGGTACTCGGGACGGAGTCTCGAGATCTCGGGAAATCAGCAAAGAAAAATCGCACCAGGGTCATGACGGTATCAGAATGGGCTGAAATTTGGCAGGCGGATTGGAAACGGCCCGTGAAATTGGACTTGGGGTGGAATCCTGAGATCTCGGGAAATTAACAAAGAAAAACCGCACCATGGGCAATTTTGTCATTTGTCGTGACGGTGTTGAAATGGATTGAAATTTGGCAGGTCGATTAGGAACGCCGCAAAAAATTGGACTTGGGGTGGAATCCTGAGATCTCGAGAAATTAACAAAAAAAATCGCACCAAGGGCAATTTTGTCATTTGTCGCGACGATGTCGAAATGGACTGAAATTTGGCAGGTCGATTAGGAACGCCGCTAGAAATTGGACTCGAAGCAGAGTCCTGAGATCTCGAGAATTTAACAAAGAAAAATTGCACCAGGGGCAATTTTATCATTTGTCACGGCGGTGTCGGAATGGGTTGAAATTTAGCAGGCTGATTGGAAACGGCCCAAAAAATAGGTCTTAGGGCGGAGTCTCGAGATCTCGAGAAATTAACAAAGAAAAATCGCACCAGGGGCATTTTTGTCATTTGTCGCATCGGTGTTGGAATGGGTTGAAATTTGGAAGCCTGATTGGAAATTACCAGGAGAAATGGGCTCGGGACGGAGTCCCGAGATTTTGGGATATTAACAAAGCAAAATCGCACCAGGGGCAATTTTGTCATTTGTCGCGGCGATGTCGGATTTGCCTGAAATTTGGTAGGCTGATTGGAAACGGCCTGAGAAATTGGACTCGAGGCCGAATCTCGAGATATCGAGAAATTAACAAAGAAAAATCGTATCAGGGGTAATTTTGTCATTTGTCGCGACGGTGTCGGACTAGGCTGAAATGTGGCAGGCTGATTGAAAACGGCTCGAGAAATTGGGCTCGAGGCGGAGTCCCGTGATCCCGGGAAATTATATAAGAGAAACTACACAAGGGGTAATTTTGTCATTTTTAGCGTCGGTGTCGGAATGGGCTAAAATTTGGTAGGCAGATTGGAAACGGCTCGAGAAATTGGGCTCGTGGCGGAGTCCCGAGATCTCAGAAAATCAACAAAGAAAATCGCACTAGGGACAATTTGATAATTTATCGCGATGGTGTCGGAATGGGTTGATATTTGGCAGGTTGATTGGAAACGGCCATAGAAATTGGAATTGGGAAGAAGTCCCGAGATCTTGGGAAATTAACAAAGAAAAACCGCAACAAGGGTAATTTTGTCATTTGTCGTGATGGTGTCGTAATGGGCTGAAATTTTGCAGGCCGATTGGAAACAGCCCGAGAAATTGGACTCGGGGCAGAGTCCCGAGACCGCGGGAAATTAACAAAGAAAAATCGCACCAGGGCCAATTTTGTCATTTATCACGACGGTGTCAGATTGGGCTGAAATTTGGCAAGCTGATTGGAAACGGCCCGAGAAATTGGACTTAGGGTGGAATCCTGAGATCTCTGGAAATTAACAAAGAAAAATCCACCAAGGGCAATTTTGTCATTTGTCGCGACGGTGTCGAAATGGACTGAAATTTGGCAAGTCGATTAGGAACACCGCGAGAAATTGGACTCGAAGCGGAGTCCCGAGATCTCGAGAATTTAAAAAAGAAAGACCTCACCAGGGGCAATTTTGTCATTTGTCAGACGGTGTCGGAATGGGCTAAAATTTTGCAGGTTGATTGGAAACGGCCCGAAAAATAGGCCACGGGTGGAGTCCCGAGATCTCGGGAAATTAACGAAGAAAAACCGCACCAGGGGCATTTTTGTCATTTGTCGCGACAATGTCGGAATGGGCTGAAATTTGGCAGGCTGATTGGAAACGTCCCAAGAAATTGGACTCGAGGCAGAGTCTCGAGATCTCGAGAAATTAACAAAGAAAAACCGCACCAGGGAAAATTATGTCATTTGTCTTGACGGTGTCGGAATGGGCTGAAATTTGGCAGGATGATTGGAAACGGCCCGAAAAATTGGTCTCGGGGCGAAGTCCCGGGATCTTGGGAAAAATCGCACCAGGGTAAATTTTGTCATTTGTCGTGACGGTGTCGGATTTGGTTGAAATTTGGTAGGATGATTAGAAACGGCCCGAAAAATTGCTCTCGGGGCGGAGTCCCGAGATCTCGAGAAATTAACAAAGAAAAATTGCACCGGGGGCAATTTTGTCATTTGTCACGACGATGTCAGCTTTGGCTGAAATTTAGCAGGCTAATTTGAAACGGCCCGAGAAATTGGGCTCAGGGTCCAGTCTCGTGAAATTAACAAAGAAAAACCGCACCAGGGGTAATTTTGTTACTTGTCGCGACGGCGTCGGAATGGAATGAAATTTGGAAGGCTGATTGGAAATAGCTTGAGAAATTGGGCTCGAGGTGGAGTCCCGAGATCTCGGGAAATTAACAAAGAAAAATCGCACCCGGGACAATTTTGTCATTTGACGCGACGGTGTCAGACTAGGCTGAAATGTGGCAGGCCAATTGAAAAAAGGCTCGAGAAATTGTGCTCGAGGCGAAGTCCCGAGATCCTGGGAAATTATCAAAGAAAATCCGCAAAAGGGGCAATTTTGTCATTTTACGCGTCGGTGTCGAAATGGGCTGAAATTTGGCAGGTAGATTGGAAACGGCTCGAGAAATTGAACTCGTGGTAGAGTCCCGAGATCTCAGAAAATTAACAAAGAAAAATCGCACCAGGGACAATTTGGTAATTTATCGCGACGGTGTCGGAACGGGTTGAAATTTGCCAGGTTGATTGGAAACGGCCCCAAGAAATTGGAATCGGGGTGAAGTTCCGAGATCTCGGGAAATTAACAAAGAAAAATCGCACTAGGGGCAATTTTGACATTTGTCGCGACGCTGTCGTAATCGGCTAAAATTTTAAAGGCTGATTTGAAACGGGCCGAGAAATTGGACTCGGGGCGGAGTCCTGAGATCTCGGGAAATTAACAAAGAAAAATTGTACCAGGACCAATTTTGTAATTTGTCACGACGGTGTCAGAATGGGCTGAAATTTGGCAGGCTAATTGGAAACGGCCCGAGAAATTGGACTTGGGGCGGAATCCTGAGATCTCGGGAAATTAACAAAGAAAAACCGCATCAAGGGCAATTTTGACATTTGTCGCGACGGTGTCGGAATGGACTGAAATTTGGCAGGCTGATTGAAAATGGCTCAAGCAATTGGGCTCGGGACGGAGTACCGAGATCCCGAGAAATTATAAAAGAAAACCGCACAAGGGGTAATTCTGTCATTTTTTAAGTCGGTGTCAAAATGGGCCGAAATTTGGCAGGTAAATTGGAAACGGCCCGAGAAATTGGACTCGTGGCGGAGTCCCAAGATCTCGAAAAATTAAGAAAGCAAAATCACACCTGGGGCATTTTTGTCGTTTGTCGCGACGGTGTCGGAATGGGTTGAAATTTGGTAGGCTGATTGGAAACGGCCCAAGAAATTGGACTCGGGGCGAAGTCTCGAGATCTTGAGAAACAAACAAAGAAAAACGCACCAGGGGAAATTTTGTCATTTGTCGAGACGGTGTCGGAATGGGCTGAAATTTGGCAGGCTAATTGGAAACAGCCCGAAAAATTGGTCTAAGGGCGGAGTCCCGAGATTTCGGGAAATTAACAAAGAAGAACCGCACCGGGGGCAATTTTTTCATTTGTCACGACGATGTCGAATTTGGCTGAAATTTGGCAGGCTGATTTTGTCATTTGTCGTGATGGTATCGGTATGGGCTTGAATTTGGCAGGCTGATTCGAAACGGCCTGAAAATAGGTCTCGGGGCGGAGTCCCGCGATCTCGGGAATTAACAAAGAAAAACTGCACCAGAGGCATTTTTGTCATTTGTCGCAACGGTGTCGGAATGGAATGAAATTTGGCAGGCTGATGATTGGAAACAACCCGAAAAATTGGGCTCCGGGCGGAGTCCCGAAATCTCGAGAAATTAACAAAAAAATCGCACCAGGGGAAGTTCTGTCATTTGTCGCGACTGTGTCGGACTGGGTTGAAATGTGGTAGGCTGATTGAAAATGGCTCGAGAAATTGGGCTCGGGGCGGAGTCCCGAGATCCCGGGAAATTATAAAAGAAAACTCACACAAGGGGTAATTTTGTCATTCTTCGCGTTGGTGTCGGAATGGGCTGAAAATTGGCAGGCAGATTGGAAACGGCCCGAGAAATTGGACTCGTGGCGGAGTCCCGAGATCTCGAAAAATTAACAGAGAAAAACCGCACCAGGGGCATTTTTGTCATTTGTCGCGACGGTGTCGGAATGGACTAAAATTTGGCAGGCTGATTGGAAACGGCCTGAGAAATTGGACTCGGGGCGGAGTCCTGAGATCTCGAGAAATTAACAAAGAAAAACCGCACTAGGGAAAATTTTGTCATTTGTCACGACGGTGTCTGAATGAGCTGAAATTTGGCAGGCTGATTGGAAACGTCTCGAAAAATAGGTCTCGGGAAACTAATAAAGAAAAATTGCACCGGGTCAATTTTGTCATTTGTCACGACGATGTCAAATTTGGCTGAAATTTGGTAGGCTGATTTGAAACGGCCCGAGAAATTGGGCTCGGGGTCGAGTCTCGAGAAATTAACAAAGATAAACCGTACTAGGGGTAATTTTGTTATTTGTCGCAATGGTGTCGGAATGGAATGAAATTTGGCAGGCTGATTGGAAACATCCCGCGAAATTGGGCTCTGGACGAAGTCCTGAAATCTCGGGAAATTATCAAAGAAAAATTTCACCCGGGGCAATTCTGTCATTTGTCGTGACGGTGTTGGACTGGGCTGAAATGTGGCAGGCTGATTGAAAACGGCTCGAGAAATTGGGCTCGGGGCAGAGTCCCGAGATCCCGGGAAATTATAAAAGAAAA
>NW_019266804.1:166771-195414 GCF_002742605.1 Olea europaea var. sylvestris
AAATTTGGCAGGCTGATTGGAAACGGCCTGAGAAATTGGACTCGGGGCGGAGTCCTGAGATCTCGAGAAATTAACAAAGAAAAACCGCACTAGGGGAAATTTTGTCATTTGTCACGACGGTGTCTGAATGAGCTGAAATTTGGCAGGCTGATTGGAAACGGCCTGAGAAATTGGACTCGGGGCGGAGTCCTGAGATCTCGAGAAATTAACAAAGAAAAACCGCACTAGGGGAAATTTTGTCATTTGTCACGACGGTGTCTGAATGGGCTAAAATTTGGCAGGCTGATTGGAAACGTCTCGAAAAATAGGTCTCGGGAAACTAATAAAGAAAAATTGCACCGGGTCAATTTTGTCATTTGTCACGACGATGTCAAATTTGGCTGAAATTTGGTAGGCTGATTTGAAACGGCCCGAGAAATTGGGCTCGGGGTCGAGTCTCGAGAAATTAACAAAGATAAACCGTACTAGGGGTAATTTTGTTATTTGTCGCAATGGTGTCGGAATGGAATGAAATTTGGCAGGCTGATTGGAAACATCCCGCGAAATTGGGCTCTGGACGAAGTCCTGAAATCTCGAGAAATTATCAAAGAAAAATTTCACCCGGGGCAATTCTGTCATTTGTCGTGACGGTGTTGGACTGGGCTGAAATGTGGCAGGCTGATTGAAAACGGCTCGAGAAATTGGGCTCGGGGCAGAGTCCCGAGATCCCGGGAAATTATAAAAGAAAAATCGCAAAAACCGTACAATGGTTAATTTTTGTTATTTTTCGCGTCGGTGTCGGAATGGGCAGAAATTTGGCAGGCAGATTGGAAACGAGTTGCGAAATTGGGCTCTAGGCGGAGTCCAGAGATCTTGGGAAATTAACAAAGAAAAATCGCACCAGGGCTAATTTTGTCATTTTGTCGAGACGGTGTTAGAACGGGTTGAAATTTGGCAGCTTGATAGGAAACGGCCAGAGAAATTGGACTCGGGGCGGAATCCCGAGATCTCGAGAAATTGACAAAGAAAAACTGCACCAGGGGCAATTTTGCCATTTGTCGTGACGATTTCGGAATGGGCTGAAATTTGGCAAGCTGATTGGAAATGGCCTGAGAAATCAGGCTCGGGGCGGAGTCTCGAGATCTTGAGAAATTAACTAAGAAAAACCGCACCAGGGTCATTTTTGTCATTTGTCGCGATGGTGTCGAAATGGGCTAAAATTTGGCAGGCTGATTGGAAACGGCCCTAGAAATTGGACTTGGGGCGGAGTCCCGAGATCTTGAGAAATTAACAATGAAAAACCGCACCATGGGAAATTTTGTCATTTGTCACGACGGTGATGAAATGGACTGAAATTTGGCAGGATGATTGGAAACGGCCCGAGAAATTGGACTCGTGGCGGAGTCCCGAGATCTCAAAAAATAAAAAATAAAAATCGCACAAGGGACAATTAGGTCATTTGTCGTGACGGTGTCGAAATGCGCTAAAATTTGGCAGGCTGGTTGAAAACGGCTCGAGAAATTGGGCTCGAGGCGGAGTCCCGAGATCCCGGGAAATTATCAAAGAAAATTCGTACAAGGGGCAATTTTGTCATTTTTCGCGTCGGTCTCGGAATGGGCTGAAATTTGGCAAGCACATTGGAAACGACCCGAGAAATTGGACTCGGGGCGGAGTCCCGAGAACTCGAAAAATTAACAAAGAAAAACCGCACCACGGGAAATTTTGTCATTTGTCGCGACGGTGACGAAATGGGTTGAAATTTGGCAGGATGATAGGAAATGGCCTGAGAAATTGGACTCGTGGCGGAGTCCTGAGATCTCAGAAAATTAACAAAGAAAAATCGCACTAGGGACAATTTGGTAATTTATCGCGACGGCGTTGGAATGGGTTGAAATTTGCCAGGTTGATTGGAAACGGCCCGAGAAATTGGAATCGGGGCGAAGTCCCAAGATCTCGAAAAATTAACAAAGAAAAATCGCACCAAGGGTAATTTTGTCATTTGTTGCGACGGTGTCGTAATGGGCTGAAATTTTGCCAGCTGATTGGAAACGGCCCGAGAAATTGGACTCGGGGCGGAGTCCCGAGATCTCGGAGATTAACATAGAAAAATTGCACCCGGACCAATTTTGTCATTTGTCACGACGGTGTCAGAATAGGCTGAATTTGGCAAGCTGATTGGAAACGACTCGAGAAATTGGACTTGGGGCGGAATTCTGAGATCTCGGGAAATTAACAAAGAAAAACCACACAAAGAGCAATTTTGACATTTGTCGCGATGGTGTCGGGATGAACTGAAATTTAGCAGGCTGATTAGGAACGCTGCAAGAAATTGGTCTCTGAGCGGAGTCCCGAGATCTCGAGAAATTAACAAAGAAAAATCGCACCATGGGCAATTTTGTCATTTGTCGCGACGGTGTCGAAATGGACTGAATTTGACAGGCTGATTGGAAACGGCCCGAAAAATAGGTCTCGGGAAATAAACAAAGAAAAATCGTACTAGGGGCATTTTTGTCATTTGTCGCGATGGTGTCGGAACAGGCTGATATTTGGCAGGCTGATTGAAAACGGCTCGAGAAATTGGACTTGTGGCGGAGTCCCGAGATCTCGAGAAATTAACAAAGAAAAACCACACCAGGGGAAATTTTGTCATTTGTCGCAACGGGGTCGGAATGGGTTGATATTTGGTAAGCTGATTGGAAACAACCCGAAAAATAGGTCTTAGGTCGGAGTCCCGAGATCTCGACAAATTAAAAAAGAAAAATCGTACTAGGGGCAATTTTGTCATTTGTCACGACGATGTCTGATTTGGCTGAAATTTGCTAAGCTGATTTGAAACGGCCGGAGAAATTGAGCTCGGGGTCAAGTTTCGAGAAATTAACAAAGAAAAACCGTACCAGGGGTAATTTTGTCATTTGCCGAGACGGTCTCGGAATGAAATGAAATTTGCCAGGCTGATTGGAAATAGCCCGAGAAATTGGGCTCTGGGCGGAGTCCCGAAATCTCAAGAAATTAACAAAGAAAAATCGTACCAGGGGCAATTCTGTCATTTGTCGTGACGATGTCGGATTTGGTTGAAATGTGGCAGGCTGATTGAATACGGCTCGAGAAATTGGGCCCGGGGCGGAGTCCCGAGATCCCGGGAAATTATAAAAGAAAAACTGCACAAGGGGTAATTTTGTCATTTTTTGCGTCGGTGTCGGAATGGGCTAAAATTGGGCAGGCAGATTAGAAACGGCCCGAGAAATTGGACTCGTGGCGGAGTCCTGAGATCTCGAAAAATTAACAAAGAAAAATTGCACTAGGGACAATTTGTCGCGACGGTGTCAGAATGGGCTGAATTTGGCAGGCTGATTGGAAACGGCCCGAGAAATTTGACTTGGGGCGGAATCCTGAGATCTCGGGAAATTAATGAAGAAAAATCGCACCAAGGGCAATTTTGACATTTGTCGTGACGGTGTCGGAATGGACTGAAATTTGGCAGGCTGATTAGAAACGCTACGAGAAATTGGTCTCCGAGCAGAGTCCCGAGATCTCGAGAAATTAACAAAGAAAAACTGCACCATCGGCAATTTCGTCATTTGTCGTGACAGTGTCGGAATGGGCTGAAATTTGGCAGGCTGATTGGAAACGGCCCAAAAAATAGGTCTCGAGAAATTAACAAAGAAAAACCGCACCAGGGCATTTTTGTCATTTGTCGCGACGTTGTCGGAATGGGCTGAAATTTTGCAGGCTGATTGGAAACGGCCCGAGAAATTGGACTCGGGGCGGAGTCCCAAGATCTTGAGAAATTAACAAAGAAAAACCGCACCAGGGGAAATTTTATCATTTGTCGCAATGTTGTCGAAATAGGCTAAAATTTGGCAAGCTGATTGGAAACGGTCCGAAAAATAGGTCTCGGGGCGGAGTCCCGAGATCTCAGGAAATTAAAAAAGAAAAATCGCACCAGGGGCAATTTTGTCATTTGTCACGACGATGTCGAATTTGGCTAAAATTTGGCAGGCTGATTTGAGAGGGCAGGAGAAATTGGGCTCGGGGTCGAGTCTCGAGAAATTAACAAAGAAAAACGGCACTAGGGGTAATTTTGTCATTTGTCAGGACGGTGTCGGAATGGACTGAAATTTGGCAGGCTGATTGGAAACAGCCCGAGAAATTGGGCTCTGGGCAGAGTCCCGAAATCTCGAGAAATTAACAAAGAAAAATCGCACCAGGGGCAATTTCGTCATTTGTCGCGACGGTGTCGGACTGGGCTGAAATGTGGTAGGCTAATTGAAAACGGCTTGAGAAATTGGGCTGGGGGCGAAGTCCTGAGATCTCGGGAAATTATGAAAGAAAAATCGCACAAGGGGTAATTTTGTCATTTTTTGCGTCGGTGTCGGAATGGGCTGAAAGTTGGTAGGCAGATTGGAAATGGCCCGAGAAATTGGACTCGTGGCGGTGTCCCGAGATCTCAAAAAATTAACAAAGAAAAAATGCGCCAAGGGAATTTTTGTCATTTGACGCGACGGTGTCGAAATGGGCTGAAATTTGGCAGGCTGATTGGAAACGGCCCAAGAAATTGGGCTCGGGGTCGAGTCTCGAGAAATTAACAGAGAAAAACTACACCGGGGTAATTTTTTCATTTATCGCAACGATGTCGGAATGGAATGAAATTTGGCAGGCTGATTGAAAAACATCCCGAAATCTCGGGAAATTAACAAAGAAAAACCGCACCATGGGTAATTCTCTCATTCGTCGTGACCGTGTCGAACTGGGCTAAAATGTGGCAGGCTGATTGAAAACGGGTCGAGAAATTGGGCTCGGGGGGAGTCTCGAGATCCCGGGAAATTATAAAAGAAAAACTGCACAAGGGGTAATTTTGTCATTTTTTGCGTCGGTGTCGGAATGGGCTGAAATTTAGCAGGCAGATTGGAAACGGCCCGAGAAATATGACTCCTAACGGAGTCCCGAGATCTCGAAAAATTAACAAAGAAAAATCGAACCAAGGAAATTAGGTAATTTGTTGCGACGATGTCGAAATGGGTTGAAATTTGGCAGGTTGATTTAAAATGGCCCGAGAAATTGGACTCATGGCGAAGTCCCGAGATCTCGTGAAATTAATAAAGAAAAATCGTACAAGGGGCAATTTTGTCATTTGTCGCGACGATGTCGGAATGGGCTGAAATTTTGTAAGCTGATTGGAAACGGCCCGAGAAATTTGACTAGGGGTGGAGTCCCGAGATCTTGGAAAATTAACAAAGAAAAATCGCACCAGGGCCAATTTTGTCATTTGTCGTGACAGTGTCAGAATGGGCTGAAATTTGGCAGCCTGATTGGAAACGACCTGAGAAATTGGACCCGAGGCAGAATCCCGAGGTCTCGAGAAGTTAACAAAGAAAAACTACACAAGGGACAATTTTGTCATTTGTCGCGACGGTTTCGGGATGGGCTGAAATTTGGCAGGCTGATTGGAAACGGCCCAAGAATTTGGGCTCGGGGCGGAGTCCCGAGATCTCGAAAAATTAACAAAGAAAAACCGCACCAGGGTCTTTTTTGTCACTTGTCGTGATGGTGTCGGATGCACTGAAATTTGGCAGGCTAATTGGAAACGGCTCGAGAAATTGGACTCAGGGTAGAGTCCCGAGATCTCGGGAAATTAACAAAGAAAAACTGCACCACTTGAAATTTTGTCATTTGTCGCGACGATGTCGGAATGGGTAAAGAATAAACCATCACAATCACATAATAAATGGCCAATAAATCATGGATTCAATCAAAACAATATAAATCAAACAATTTATTCCAAAGACAATTTATATTAAACTCATGAAATATAAGAACTTATAAGAAAATCAAAGGTTCATCGACTCCCAATGAAATAAAAATTTAGCCTATCATGTTTTGAAGAAAATAACAAAGATTGAATAAAGGAGAAGACATCACCCTATTATAATTTATGCTTGAAATCTTCAATCTTGATGAAATCCTCCTTCTTCTTACATAAATTCTTGGATCTTGATGTTATTGTGTGCCTCTTTTCTCCCAAAACTGTCTACCCTAGTTCTGGACGTGTTTTAGGGTATATATAGCGTGTCCAAATTAGGTAAAAAAGAGTTGGAGTCGAAAAAGGAAACGGCAGAAAACCCCCCGAAATTACTTCTATGCGACCGCATAGAAGGATCCTATGCGGTCGCATAGAGCATTTGAAATGCCCCATTATTTTCCCTGCATCCATCTATGCGACCGCATAGATGGTTACACTATGCGGTCGCATAGATATAACCATCTATGTGATTTTTACATTTTGGTCCCTGAACTTCCTTGTTGCTTCTCTTGACTTCTTTCTTCGATTTCTTCATCTTTTCAACAAATTTTATCTTCCAATTGATGATTTAAACCATCAAATCTCATGCCACTCATTCGGCACATCTTTTGAGTATTTGCACTTTAGTCCTCCAACTTTCAATTGTCTTCATTTCAGTCCCTCTTCAATACTTTCTTCTTCCAATTGTTTTGCTTTGTCATTGAGCTCATACTTGGCATGTTTTTACTCTCGTTTTGCATTTAGCTCAACTTCTCAATAGTTGCACCTTTGGTCCTGGAACTATCACTTTGTTGCGTTTTGGTCCTTCTTCGGCTCTTTTCTCCTGAATTCCACAATTTCCATTGAAATACCTACATTGCATGAATTTAATAGGATTAAGCCACAATTCAATCATTTTATCCATGTTTAACCCATGTTTGTGAACCAAATAAGTGTGTAAAAACATACTTATCAGTGTCAGAATGGGCTGAAATTTGGCAGGCTGATTGGAAACAGCCAGAGAAATTGGACTTGGGCCAGAATCCTGAGATCTCGGGAAATTAACAAAGAAAAACCACACCAAGGGCAATTTTGACGTTTGTCGTGATGGTGTCGGAATGGACTGAAAATTGGCAGGCTGATTAGGAACGCCGCGGGAAATTGGTCTCTGAGCGGAGTCATGAGATCTCGAGAAATTAACAAAGAAAAATTGCACCAGGGGCAATTTTGTCATTTGTCGTGACGGTGTCGGAATGGGCTGAAATTTGGCAGGCTGATTAAAAACAGCTCGAAAAATAGGTCTCGAGGCGAAGTCCCGAGATCTCGAAAAATTAACAAAGAAAAATCGCATCAGGGGCATTTTTGTCATTTGTCGTGATGGTGTCCGAATAGGCTGAAATTTGGCAGGCTGATTAGAAACGGCTCGAAAAATAGGTCTCAAGGCGGAGTCCCGATATCTCAAAAAATTAACAAAAAAACCGCACTAGGGGCATTTTTGTCATTTGTCGCGACGGTGTCGGAATGGGCTAAAATTTGGCAGGCTGATTGGAAACGGCCTGAAAAATAGGTCTCAGGGCGGAGTCCTGAGATCTCGAAAAATTAAAAAAGAAAAACCGCACCAGGGGCAATTTTGTCATTTGTCGCGACGGTGCCGAAATGGACAAAATTTTGGTTGGCTGATTAGGAACGCCGCGAGAAATTAGACTCGGAGCGGAGTTCCGAGATCTCAAAAAATTAACAAAGAAAAATCGCACCAGGCCAATTTTGTCATTTGTCGCGACGGTGTCGGAATGGGCTGAAATTTGGCAGGTTGATTGGAAACGGCCCGAAAAATTGGAATCGTGATGAAGTCCCAAGATCTCGAGAAATTAATAAAGAAAAATCGTACCAGGGCCAATTTTGTCATTTGTCGCGACGGTGTCGGAATGGGCTGAAGTTTTGCAGGCAGATTGGAAACGGCCCGAGAAAATAGACTCTGGGCAGAATCCCGAGATCTCGGGAAATTAACAAAGAAAAATCGCACCAGGGGCAATTAGGTCATTTGTCGCAACGATATCGGAATGGGTTGAAATTTGGCAGACAGATTAGAAACGGCCCGAGAAATTGGACTTGGGTGAAGTCCTAAGATCTCAGGAAATTAACAAAGAAAAACCGCACCAGGGGCATTTTTGTCATTTGTCGCGTTGTTGTCGAAATGGACTGAAATTTGGCAGGTTGATTGGTAACTGCCCGAGAAATTGGACTCGGGGCGGAGTCTCGAGATCTCGAGAAATTAACAAAGAAAAACTGCACTAGGAAAAATTTTGTCATTTGTCGCGACGGTGTCGGAATGTGCTGAAATTTGGCAGGCCGAATGGAAGCGGCCTGAGAAATTGGAATCGTGGCGGAGTCCAGAGATCTCGAAAAAATAATAAAGAAAAATCACACCAGGGACAATTTGGTCATTTTTCGCGACGACGTCGAAATGCGCTGAAATTTGGCAGGTCGATTGAAAACACCCCGAGAAATTGGACTCGGGGCGGAGTCCCGAGATCTCGGGAAATTAACAAAGAAAAACCGCACTTGGGGCAATTTTATCATTTGTCGCGACGGTGTCGGAGTGGGCTGAAATTTTGCAGGCTGATTGGAAATGGCTCGAGAAATTGGGCTCAGGGCAGAGTCCCAAAATCTCAGGAAATTAACAAAGAAAAATCACACCTGGGGCATTTTTGTCATTTGTCGCATCGGTGTCGGAATGGGCTGAAATTTGGAAGGCTGATTGGAAACGGCCTAAGAAATTGTGCTCGGGGCGGAGTCCCGAGATCTCAGGAAATTAACAAAGAAAAACTTCACCAGGGGCAATTTTGTCATTTGTCGCGACGATGTCGGATTTGGCAGAAATTTAGCCGGCTGATTGGAAACGGCCAGAGAAATTGGGCTCGGGGTCTAGTCTCGAGATCTTGAGAAATTAACAAAGAAAAATCACACCAGGGATAATTTTGTCATTTGTCGCGACGGTATAGGAATGAACTAAAATTTGGCAGGCTGATTGGAAACAGCCCGAGAAATTGGGCTCGGGGCGGAGTCCCAAGATCTCGAGAAATTAACAAACAAAAACCTCACTAGGGGCAATTCTTTCGTTTGTCACGAAGGTGTCGGACTAGGCTGAAATGTGGCACACTGATTGAAAATGGCTCGATAAATTGGGTTCGGGGCAAAGTCCCGAGATCCTGGAAAATTATCAAAGAAAAACCACACAAGGGTTAATTTTTCATTTTACGTGTCGGCGTCGGAATGAGCTGAAATTTGGCCGGCAGATTGGAAATGACCCGAGAAATTGGACTCATGGCAGAGTCCCGAGATCTCAAAAAATTAACAAAGAAAAATCGCACCAGGGACAATTTGGTAATTTGTCGCGACGGTGTCGGAATGAGTTGAAATTTGGCAGGTTGATTGGAAACGGCCCGAGAAATTGGAAACAGGGCGAAGTCCGGGGATATTGGGAAATTAACAAAGAAAAATCGCACCATGGACATTTTTATCATTTGTCGCGATGGTGTCGGAATGCTCCAAAATTTGGCAGGTTGATTGGAAACGGCCCGAGAAATTTGACACGGGGCAGAGTCCCGAGATCTCGAAAAATTAACAAAGAAAAACCGCACCTAAGGCAATTTTGTCATTTGGCGCGACGATGTCGGAATGGGCTGAAATTTTGCAGGTTGATTGGAAACGGCCCGAGAAATTGGGCTCGGGGCAGAGTCCCGAGATCTCGGGATTAACAATGAAAAGTCGCATGTGTGGCAATTTTGTCATTTGTCGCAATGGTGTCGAAATGGGTTGAAATTTGGCAGGCTGATTGGAAACGGCCCGAGAAATTGGGCTCGAAGCGGTGTCCCGAGATCTCGGGAAATTAACAAAGAAAAATGGCACCAGGGGCAATTTTGTCATTTGTCGCGACGGTGTAGGAATGAGCTGAAATTTGGCAGGCTGATTGAAATGGCCCAAAAATAGGTCTCGTGGCGAAGTCCTGAGATCTCGGGAAATTAACAAAGAAAAATCGCACCAGGGGCATTTTTGTCATTTGTCGCGGCGGTGTCGGAATGGGTTCAATTTGGCAAGCTGATTAGAAACGGCCCGAGAAATTGAACTCGGGGCGGAGTCCCAAGATCTCGAGAAATTAACAAAGAAAAACTGCACCAGGGGAGATTTTGTCATTGGTCATGACAGAGTCGGAATGGGTTGAAATTTGGCAGGCTAATTATAAACGGCCCGAGAAATTGGACTCGTGGCAGAGTCCTAAGATCTCGAAAAAATAAAAAAGAAAAATCGCACCAGGGGCAATTTGGTCGTTTGTCACTACGGTGTCGCAATGCGCTGAAATTCGACAGGTTGATTGAAAACGGCCCGAGAAATTGGACTCGGAGCGGAGTCTCGAGATCTCGGAAATTTAGCAAAGAAAAATCACACCTGGGGCAATTTTGTCATTTGTCACGACGGTGTCGGAATAGGCTTAAATTTTGCAGGCTGATTGGAAACGGCCCAAGAAATTGTGGCTCAGGACAGAGACCCGAGATCTCGGGAAATTAACAAAGAAAAATCATAGCAGGGGCATTTTTGTCATTTGTCGCGACGGTGTCGGAATGGACTGAAATTTGGAAGGCTGATTGGAAACGGCCCGAGAAATTGGGCTCGGGGTGGAGTCTAAGATCTCGGGAAATTAACAAAGAAAAATCACAACAAGGGCAATTTTGTCATTTGTCACGACGATGTCGGATTTGGCTGAAATTTGGCTGGCCGATTGGAAACGGCCCGAGAAATCGGGCTCAAGGTCGAGTCTCGAGATCTCGAGAAATTATCAAAGAAAAATCGTACCAAGGGTAATTTTGTCATTTGTCACGACGGTGTCGGAATGGACTCAAATTTCGTAGGCTGATTGAAAACAGCCCGAGAAATTGGGCTTGAGGCGGAGTTTCGAGATCTCGGGAAATTAACAAAGAAAAACCGCACCAGGGACAATTCTGTCATTTGTCGCGACAGTGTCGGACTGGGCTGAAATGTGGCAGAAAGATTGAAAACGGCTCGAGAAATTGGGCTCGAGGCGAAGTCCCGAGATCCAGGGAAATTATCAAAGAAAAATCGCACAAGGGGTAATTTTGTCATTTTACGCGTCGATGTCAGAATGGACTGAAATTTGGCAGGCAGATTGGAAACGGCTCGAGAAATTTGACTCGTGGTAGAGTCCCGAGATCTCAGAAAATTAACAAAGAAAAATCGCACCAGGGCAATTTGGTAATTTGTCGCGACGATGTCGGAATGGGTTGAAATTTGGCAGGTTAATTGGAAACGGCCCGAGAAATTGGAATCAGGGCGAAGTCCTAAGATCTCGAAAAATTAACAAAGAAAAACCGCACCAGGGGTATTTTTGTCATTTGTCTCGACGGTGTCGGAATGCGCTGAAATTTGGAAGGTTGATTGGAAACGGCCCGAGAAATTTGACTCGGGGCAGAGTCCCTAGATATCGGGAATTTAACAAAGAAAAATTGCACCTTGGGCAATTTTGTCATTTGTTGCGACGGTGTCGGAATGGGCTGAAATTTTAAAGGCTGATTGGAAACGTCCCGAGAAATTGGGCCCGAGGTGGTGTCCCAAGATCTCGAGAAATTAGCAAAGAAAAATCGCGTCAGGGGCAATTTTGTCATTTGTCGCGACGGTGTCGGAATGGGCTGAAATTTGGCAGAATGATTGAAACGGCCCGAAAATAGGTCTCGTGGCGGAGTCTCGAGATCTCGGGAAATTAAGAAAGAAAAATCGCACCAGGGGCATTTTTGTCATTTGTCGCGACGGTGTCGAAATGGGCTGAAATTTGGCAGGCTGATTAGAAACGGCCCGAGAAATTAGACTCGTGGCGGAGTCCTAAGATCTCGAAAAAATAAAAAAACAAAAATCGCACCAGGGATAATTTGGTCATTTCTCGTGACGGTGTCAGAATGCGCTAAAATTTGGCAGGTTGATTGAAAACGGCCTGAGAAATTGGGCTCGAGGTAGAGCCTCGATATCTCAGGAAACTAACAAAGAAAAATCGCACTAGGGGCAAGTTTGTAATTTGTCGCGACGATATCGGATTTGGCTAAATTTTGGCCGGCTGATTAGAAAAGGCCCGAGAAATTGGGCTCGGGGTCGAGTCTCGAGATCTCGAGAAATTAACAAAGAAAAATCGCGCCAGGGGAGATTTTATCATTTGTCGCGATGGAGTCGGAATGGGCTGAAGTTTGGCAGGCTGATTGTAAACGGCCCGAGAAATTGGACTCGTGGCGGCGTCCTAAGATCTCGAAAAAAGAAAAAAGAAAAATCGCACCAAGGACAATTTGGTCATTTGTCGCTACGGTGTCGGAATGTGCTGAAATTTGGCAGGTTGATTAAAAACGACCCGTGAAATTGGACTCGGAGCGGAGTCCTGAGATCTCGAGAATTTAACAAAGAAAAATCACACCTGGGGCAATTTTGTCATTTGTCATGACGGTGTCGGAATGGGCTTAAATTTTGCAGGCTGATTGGAAACGGCCCGAGAAATTGGGCTCGGGACAGAGTCTCGAGATCTCGGAAAATTAACAAAGAAAAATTGCACCATGGGCATTTTTGTCATTTGTCGCGACGGTGTCAGAATGGGTTGAAATTTGGATGACTGATTGGAAACAGCCCGAGAAATTGGGCTCGGGGTCGAGTCTCGAGATCTCGAGAAATTATCAAAGAAAAATCGCACCAAAGGTAATTTTATCATTTGTCGCGACGATGTCGGAATGGATTCAAATTTGGTACGCTGATTGGAAATAGCTCGAGAAATTAGGCTCGGGGCGGAGTCCCGAGATCTCGGGAAATTAACAAAGAAAAATCGCACAAGGGGCAATTCTGTCATTTGTCGCGACGGTGTCGGACTGGGCTGAAATGTGGCAGGCTGAATGAAAATGGCTCAAGAAATTGGGCTCAGGGCAAAGTCCCGAGATCCAGGGAAATTATCAAAGGAAAATTGCACAAGGGGTAATTTTATCATTTTATGCATCAGTGTCGGAATGGGCTGAGATATAGCAGGTAGATTGGAAACGGCCCGAGAAATTGGACTCGTGGCAGAGATCTCAGAAAATTAACTAAGAAAAATCGCACCGGGGACAATTTGGTAATTTGTCGCGACGGTGTCGGAATGGGTTGAAATTTGGCAGGTTGATTGGAAATGGCCCGAGAAATTGGAATCAGAGCGAAGTCCTGAGATCTCTGGAAATTAACAAAGAAAAACCGCCCCAGGGGTATTTTTGTCATTTGTTGCCATGGTGTCGTAATGCACTGAAATTTGGAAGGTTGATTGGAAACGGCCCGAGAAATTGGACTCGGGGCGGAGTCCTGAGATCTCGAGAAATTAACAAAGAAAAATCGCACCTCGGGCAATTTTGAAATTTGTCGCGACGGTGTCGGAATGGGCTGAAATTTTAAAGGCTGATTGGAAACGTCCCGAGAAATTGGGCTCGAGGCGGTGTCCCGAGATCTCGAGAAATTAGCAAAGAAAAATCGCACCAAGGGCAATTTTGTCATTTGTCGTGATAGTGTCGGAATGTGCTGAAATTTGGCAGACTGATTGAAACGGCCTGAAAATAGGTCTCGTGGCGGAGTCTCGAGATCTCGGGAAATTAATAAAGAAAAACCGCACCAGGGGTATTTTTGTCATTTTTCGCGACGGTGTCGGAATGGGCTGAAATTTGGCAGGCTGATTAGAAACGGCCCGAGAAATTGGACTCGTGGCGGAGTCCTAAGACTTGAAAAAATAAAAAACAAAAATCGCACCGGGGACAATTTGGTCTTTTGTCGCGACGGTGCTGGAATGCGCTGAAATTTGGCAGGTTAATTAAAAACGGCCCGAGAAATTGGGCTCGGGGCGGAGCCCCGATATCTCAGGAAACTAACAAAGAAAAACCGCACCAGGGGCAAGTTTGTCATTTGTCGCGACGATGTTGTATTTGGCTAAAATTAGGCCGGCTGATTGGAAATGGTCCGAGAAATTGGGCTCGGGGTCGAGTCTCGAGATCTCGAGAAATTAACAAAGAAAAATCGCACTAGGGGAGATTTCGTCATTTGTTGCGACGGAGTCGGAATGGGCTGAAATTTGGCAGGCTGATTGTAAACGGCCCGAGAAATTGGACTCGTAGCAAAGTCCTAAGATCTCGAAAAAAATAAAAAATAAAAATCGCACCAGGGGCAATTCGGTCATTTGTCACTACGGCGTCGGAATGCGCTGAAATTTGATAGGGTGATTGAAAACGGCCCGAGAAATTGGAGTCGGAGCGGAATCCCGGGATCTCAGGAATTTAACAAAGAAAAATCGCACCTGGGGCAATTTTGTCATTTGTCATGACGGTGTCAGAATGGGCTTAAAATTTGTAGGCTGATTGGAGAAGGCCCAAGAGATCTCGAGAAATTAACAAAGAAAAATTGCTCCAGGGGTAATTTTGTCATTTGTCGTGGAGGTATCGGAATGGACTGAAATTTGGAAGGCTGATTGGAAGTAGCCCTAGAAATTGGGCTCGGGGCGGAGTCCCAAGATCTCGGGAAATTAACAAATAAAAACCAAATCAGGGACAATTCTGTCATTTGTCGTGATGGGGTCGGACTGGGCTGAAATGTGGAAGGCTGATTGAAAATGGCTCGAGAAATTGGGCTCGAGGCGGAGCCTCGAGATCCCGGGAAAGTATTAAAGAAAATTCGCACAAGGGGCAATTTTGTCATTTTTCGCGTCGGAGTCGGAATGGGATGAAATTTGGCAGGCAAATTGGAAACAGCCCAAGAAATTGGACTCGTGGTAGAGTCCCGGGATCTCCGTAAATTAACAAAGAAAAATTGCACCAGGGACAATTTGGTAATTTACCGCGACGATGTCGAAATGGGTTGAAATTTGGCAAGTTGATTGGAAACAGCCCGAGAAGTTGGAATCGGGGCGAAGTCCCGAGATCTCGGGAAATTAACAAAGAAAAATCGCACCCGTGCAATTTTGTCATTTGTCGCGACGGTGTCGTAATGGGCTAAAATTTTGCAGGCTGATTGGAAACGGCCCGTGAAATCGGGCTCGGGGCGGAGTCCTGAGATCTCGAGAAATTAATAAAGAAAAATCGCACCAAGGGCAACTTTGTCATTTGTCGCGACGGTGTCAAAATGGACAGAAATTTGGCAGGCTGATTAGGAACGCCGTGAGAAATTGGACTCGGAACGGAGTCTCGAGATCTCGAGAAATTAACGCAGAAAAACCGCACCAGGGTTAATTTTGTCATTTGTCGCGACGATGTCAGAATTGGCTGAAATTTTACTGGCTGATGGGAAACGACCCGAAAAATAGGTCTCGGGGTGGAGTCTCGAGATCTCGAAAAAATAACAAAGAAAAATTGCACCAGGGTAATTTTTGTCATTTGTCGCGATGGTGTCAAAATGGGCAGAAATTTGGTAGGCTGATTGGAAGCGGCCGGAGATATTGGGCTCGGGGCGGAGTCCCGAGATCTCGAGAAATTAACAAAGAAAAACTGCACCAGAGGAAATTTTGTCATTTATCGCGACATTGTCGAAACAGGCTGAAATTTGGCAGGCTGATTGGAAACGGCCCCAGAAATTGGACTCGTGGCGGAGTCCTGAGATCTCAAAAAAATAAAAACAAAAAATCGCACCAGGGACAATTTGGTCATTTATTGCGACGGTGTCAGAATGCGTTGAAATTTGGCAGGTTGATTGAAAACGGCTCGAGAAATTGGACTCGGGGTGAAGTTCCGAGATCTCGGGAAATTAACAAAGAAAAATCGCGACTAGGGCAATTTTGTCATTTGTCGCGACGGTGTCGTAATGGGCTGAAATTTTGCAGGCTGATTGGAAACGGCCTGAGAAATTGGGCTCAAGGCAGAGTCCCGAGATCTCGGGAAACTAACAAAGAAAAATCGCACCATGGGCATTTTTGTCATTTGTCGCGTCGGTGTCGGAATGGGCTGAAATTCGGAAGGCTGATTGGAAACGGCCTGAGAAATTGGGCCCGAGGCGGAGTCCCAAGATCTAGGAATTTAACAAAGAAAAATTGCACCAGGGGCAATTTTGTGATTAGTCGCGACGATGTCGAATTTGGCTGAAATTTGGCTAGCCGATTGGAAATGGCCCGAGAAATTGGGCTCGGGGTCGAGTCTCGAGATCTCGAGAAATTAACAAAGAAAAATCGCACCAAGGGTGATTTTATCATTCGTCGGACTGAAATTTGGCAGGCTAATTGGAAACAGCTCGAAAAATTGTGCTCGGGGCGGAGTCCCGAGATCTCTAGAAATTAACAAAGAAAAACCGCACCAGGGGCAATTCTGTCATTTGTTACGACGGTGTCGAACTTGGCTGAAATGTGGCAGACTAATTGAAAATGACTTGAGAAATTGGGCTCGAGGCAGAGTCCCGAGCTCCCGGGACGTTATCAAAGAAAAACGCACAAGGGGCAATTTTGACATTTTTCACGTCAGTGTTGGAATGGGCTGAAATTTGGAAGACAGATTGGAAACGGCCGAGAAATTGGACTCGTGGCGGAATCCCGAGATCTCATTAAATTAACAAAGAAAAACCGCTCCAAGGGCAATTTGGTAATTTGTTGCGACAGTTTCGGAATGGGCTGAAATTTGGCAGGTTGATTGGAAATGGCTCGTTAAATTGGAATCGGGGCGAAGTCCCGAGATCTCGAGAAATTAACAAAGAAAATCGCACCAGGGGCAATTTTGTCATTTGACGCGACGGTGTCGGAATGGGCTGAAATTTTGCAGGCTGATTGGAAATGGCCTGAGAAATTGGACTCGGGGCAGAGTCCCGAGATCTCGAGAAATAAACAAAGAAAAATCGCGCCACGGGAAATTTTGTCATTTGTCGCGACGGTGTTAGAATGGGCAGAAATTTGACAGGCTGATTAGAAACGACCTGAGAAATTCGACTCCGGGCGAAATCCCGAGATCTCGGGAAATTAACAAAGAAAAACCGCACCGGGGGCAATTAGATCTTTTGTCGCAACGGTGTCGGAATGGGCTTAAATTTGGCAGACTGATTTGAAACGGCCCGAGAAATTGGACTCGGGTAAAGTCCCGATATCTCGAGAAATTAACAAAGAAAACCCGCACCTGGGGCAATTTTGTCATTTGTCGCGACGGTGTCGTAATTAGCTGAAATTTTGCAGGCTGATTAGAAACGGCCCGAAAAATAGGTCTCGAGGCAGTGTCTCGAGATCTCGGTAAATTAACAAAGAAAAACTCCACCAAGGACATTTTTGTCATTTGTCACATCAGTGTCGGAATGGGCTAAAATTTGGCAGGCTGATTATTAACAGCCCAAGAAATTGGGCTCGGGGCGGAGTCCCGAGATCTCGAGAAATTAACAAAGAAAAACCGCACCAGGGGCAATTCTGTCATTTGTCGCGACGGTGTCGAACTGGGCTAAAATGTAGCAGGCTGATTGAAAACGGCTCGAGAAATTGAGCTTAGGTCGGAGTCCCGAGAACCTGGGAAATTAACAAAGAGAAACCGCACAAGGGGTAATTTTGTCATTTTTCACGTCGGTGTCGGAATGGGCAGAATTTTGGCAAGCAGATTGGAAACGGCCCGAAAAATTGGACTCGTGGGGGAGTCCCGAGATCTCAGAAAGCTAACAAAGAAAAATCGCACTGGGGACAATTTGGTAATTTGTCGTGATGGTGTCGGAATGGGTTGAAATTTAGCAGGTTGATTGGAATCGAGGCGAAGTTCCGAGATGTCGAGAAATTAACAAAGAAAAACCGCACCAAGGACGTTTTTGTCATTTGTCACGACGGTGTCGGAATGCGTTGAAATTTGGCAGGTTGATTGGAAACGGCCCGAGAAATTGAAGTCGGGGCGGAGTCCCGAGATCTCAGGAAATTAACAAAGAAAAACCGCACCTGGGGCAATTGTGTCATTTGGCGCGACGGTGTCAGAATGGGCTAAAATTTTGCAGTTTGATTGGAAACGACCCGAGAAATTGGGCTCGGGGCGGAGTCCCGAGATCTCGGGAAATTAACAAAGAAAAATTGCACCTGAGGTACTTTTGTCATTTGTCGCGATGGTGTTGCAATGGGCTAAAATTTCACAGGCTGATTGGAAACGGCCCGAGAAATTGGGCTTGAGGCGGTGTCCCGAGATCTCGAGAAATTAACAAAGAAAAATCACACCAGGGGCAATTTTGTCATTTGTCGCGACGGTGTCGAGATTGGCTGAAATTTGGCAGGCTCGTTGGAAATTGCCCGAAAAATTGGACTCGTGAGGGAGTCCCGAGATCTCAGAAAATTAACAAAGAAAAATCGCACCGGGGACAATTTGGTAATTTGTCGTGACGGTGTCGGAATGGGTTGAAATTTGGCAGGTTGATTGGAATCGAGGCGAAGTTCCGAGATGTCGAGAAATTTACAAAGAAAAATCGCACCAGGGGCATTTTTGTCATTTGTCGCGACGGTGTTGGAATGCGTTGAAATTTGGCAGGTTGATTGGAAACGGCCCGAGAAATTGGAGTCGGGGTAGAGTCCGGAGATCTCCGGAAATTAACAAAGAAAAACCACACCTGGGGCAATTGTGTCATTTGGCGTGACGGTGTCGAAATGGGCTGAAATTTTACAGTTTGATTGGAAACGACCCGAGAAATTGGGCTCGGGGCGGAGTCCCGAGATCTCGGGAAATTAACAAAGAAAAATTGCACCTGAGGCAATTTTGTCATTTGTCGCGACGGTGTCGGAATGGGCTGAAATTTCACAGGTTGATTGGAAACGGCCCGAGAAATTGGGCTCAAGGCGGTGTCTCGAGATCTCGAGAAATTAACAAAGAAAAATCACACCAGGGGCAATTTTGTCATTTGTCGTGACGGTGTCAAGATTGGCTGAAATTTGGCAGGCTAATTGAAAACTGCCCGAAAAATAGGTTCTCGGGTTAGAGTCCCGGGATCTCGGGAAATTAACAAAGAGAAACCGCACCAGGGGCATTTTTTTCATTTGTCATGACGATGTCGGAATGGACTGAAATTTGGAAGGCTGATTGGAAGCAACCCGAGAAATTGAACTCGGGGCTGAGTCCCGAGATCTCAGGTAATTTACAAAGAAAAACCGTACCAGGGGCAATTTTGTCATTTGTCACGAGAAATTGGGCTCGAGGTTGAGTCTTGAGATCTCGAGAAATTAACAAAGAAAAATCACACCAGGTATAATTCTGTCATTTGTCGCGACGGTGTCAGAATGCGCTGAAATTTGGTAGGTTGATTGGAAACGGCCCGAGAATTTGGGCTCGGGGTGAAGTCCCGAGATCTCAGGAAATTAATAAAGAAAAATCGTACCAGGGCCAATTTTGGCAATTTTCACGACGGTGTCAGAATGGGCTGAAATTTAACATGATGATTGGAAACGGCTCGAGAAATTGGACTTGGGGCGGAATCCTGAGATCTCGGGAAATTAACGAAGAAAAATCGCACCAAGGGCAACTTTGTCATTTGTCGCGACGGTGTCGGAATGGGCAGAAATTTGGTAGGCTGATTAGGAAAGCTGCGAGAAATTGGACTCGGAGCGAAGTCCCGAGATCTCGAGAAATTAACGAAGAAAAATCGCACTAGGGGCAATTTTGTCATTTATCGCGACGGTATCGTAATTGGATGAAATTTTGCTGGCTTATTGGAAACGACCCGAAAAATAGGTCTCAGGGCGGAGTCCCAATATCTCAAAACATTAACAAAGAAAAACCGCACTAGGGGAATTTTTGTCATTTGTCGCGATGGTGTCAGAATGGGCTGAAATTTGGTGGGCTGATTGGTAACGGCCGGAGAAATTGAACTCGGGGCGGAGTCCTGAGATCTCGAGAAATTAACAAAGAAAAACCGCACCAAGGGAAATTTTGTCATTTGTCGCGACATTGTCGAAACGGGCTGAAATTTGGCGGCTGATTGGAAACGGCCCAAGAAATTGGACTCGTGGCGGAGTCCTGAGATCTCGAAAAAATAAAAATGAAAAATCGTACCAGGGACAATTTGGTCATTTGTCGTGACGGTGTCGAAATACACTGAAATTTGACAGGTTGATTGAAAACGACCCGAGAAATTGGACTCGGGGTGAAGTCCTGAGATCTCAGGAATTAACAAAGAAAAACTTCACCTAGGGCAATTTTATCATTTGTCGCGACGGTGTCGTAATGGCTGAAATTTTGCTGGCTGATTGGAAACGGCCTGAGAAATTGGGCTCGGGGCAGAGTCCCGAGATCTCGGGAAATTAACAAAGAAAAATCGCACCAAGGGCAATTTTGTCATTTGTCGCGACGATGTCGAATTTGGTTGAAATTTGGCTGGCTGATTGGAAACGGCCCGAGAAACTAGGCTCGGGGTCGAGTCTCGAGATCTCGAGAAATTGACAAAGAAAAACCGCACCGGGGGTAATTTTGTCATTTGTCGCGACGGTGTCATAATGGACTGAAATGTGGCAGGCTGATTGAAAACTTCTCGAGAAATTTGGCTCGAGGTGGAGTCCCGAGATCCCGGGACATTATCAAAGAAAAACGCACAAGGGACAATTTTGTCATTTTTCGCGTCGGTGTCGGAATGGGCTGAAATTTGACAGGCAGATTGCAAACAGCCCGAGAAATTAGACTCGTGGCGAAATCCCGAGATCTCATAAAATTAACAAAGAAAAATCGCACCAGGGGCAATTTGGTAATTTGTTGCGACGGTTTCGAAATGGGCTGAAATTTGGCAGGTTGATTGGAAACGGCCCGTGAAATTGGAATCGGGGTGAAGCCTCGAAATCTCGAGAAATTAACAAAGAAAAATCGCACTCGGGGCAATTTTGTCATTTGTCGTGACGGTGTCGGAATGGGCTGAAATTTTACAGGCTGATTGGAAACGACCCGAGAAATTGGAATCGTGGCGGAGTCCTGAGATCTCGGGAAATTAACAAAGAAAAATTGCACCACGGGAATTTTGTCATTTGTTGCGACAGTGTTAGAATGAGCGAAATTTGACAGGCTGATTGGAAAAGGCCCGAGAAATTGGACTCAAGGTGAAATCCCGAGATCTCAGAAAATTAACAAAGAAAAACTACACCAGGGGCAATTAGGTCTTTTGTCGCGATGGTGTCGGAAAGGGCTGAAATTTGGTAGACTGATTAGAAACGGCCCGAGAAATTGGACTCGGGTGAAGTCCCGAGATCTCGAGAAATTAACAAAGAAAACTCGCACGTAGGGCAATTTTGTCATTTGTCGAGACGGTGTTGTAATGGACTAAAATTTTACAGGCTGATTGGAAATGACCCGAAAAATAGCGTTGAAATTTGGCAGGCAGATTGGAAACGGCCTGAGAAATTAGACTCGTGGGAGAGTCCCGAGATCTCAGAAAATTAACAAAGAAAAATCGCACCGGGGTCAATTTGGTAATTTGTCGCGACGGTGTCGGAATGCGCTGAAATTTGGTAAGTTGATTGGAAAAGGCCCGAGAAATTGGGCTTGGGGTGAAGTACCGAGATATGGGGAAATTAACAAAGAAAAATTGCACCTGGGGCAATTCTGTCATTTGTCGCGACGGTGTCGGAATGGGCTAAAATTTTGCAAGCTGATTGAAAACAGCTCGAGAAATTGGGATCGAGGCGGAGTCCCGAGATCCTGGGAAATTATCAAAGAAAAATCACACAATGGGCAATTTTGTCGTTTTTCGCATCGGTGTCGGAATGGGCTGAAATTTGGCCGGCAAATTGGAAACGGCCTGAGAAATTGAACTCGTGGTTGAGTCCCGAGATCTCAGGAAATTAACAAAGAAAAACCAGACCAGGGACAATTTGGTAATTTGTCACGACGGTGTTGAAAAGGGTTGAAATCTGGCATGTTGATTTGAAACAGCTCGAGAAATCGGAATTGGGGCGAAGTCCCGAGATCTCGGGAAATTAACAAAGTAAAACCGCACCAGGGGCAATTTTGTCATTTGTCGCGATGGTGTTGGAATGGGCTGATATTTTGCAGGTCGATTGGAAACGGCCCGAGAAATTGGGCTTGGGACGGAGTCCCAAGATCTCGAGAAATTAACAAAGAAAAATCGCACCATGGCCAATTTTGTCATTTGTCGTGACAGTTTCAGATTGGGCTGAAATTTGGCAGGCTGATTTGAAACTGCTCGGGAAATTGGACTTGGGGTGAAATCCTGAGATCTCGGGAAATTATCAAAGAAAAATCGCACCAGGGCAATTTTTTCATTTGTCGCGACAGTGTCGGAATGGACTGAAATTTGGCAGGCTGATTAGAAACGGCGCGAGAAATTGGACTCAGAGCGGAGTCCCGAGATCTTGAGAAATTAAGAAAGAAAAATCGCACCATTGTCGCGACGGTGTCGGAATGGGCTTAAATTTGGAAGGCTGATTGGAAATGGCTCGAAAAATAGGTGTCTAGGCGAAGTCCCGAGATCTCGGGAAATTAACAAAGAAAAACTACACTAGGGGCATTTTTGTCATTTGTCGCGACGGTGTCGGAATGGGCTGAAATTTGGCAGGCTGATTGGAAGCGGCCTGAGAAATTGGACTCGAGGTGAAATCCCAAGATCTTGGGAAATTAACAAAGAAAAACTGCACCATGGGCAATTACGTCTTTTGTCGCAACGGTGTTGGAAAGGGCTGAAATTTGGTAGACTGATTAGAAACGGCCAGAGAAATTGGACTCGGGTGGAGTCCCGAGATCTCGAGAAATTAACAAAGAAAACTCGCACGTAGGGCAATTTTGTCATTTGTCGTGACGGTGTTGTACTGGGCTAAAATTTTGCAGGCTGATTGGAAAAGGCCCGAAAAATAGGTCTCGAGGCAGTGTCCAGTGATCTCGGTAAATTAACAAAGAAAAACCACACCGGGGGCATTTTTGTCATTTGTCACATCGGTGTCGGAATGGGCTGAAATTTTGCAGGCTGATTGGAAATCGCCTGAGAAATTGGGCTCAGGCGGAGTCTCGAGATCTCGGGAAATTAACAAAGCAAAATTGCAAAGGGGCAATTATGTCATTTGTCGCGACGGTGTCTAACTGGGCTGACATACGGCAGGCTGATTGAAAACGGCTCGAGAAATTGGGCTGGGGGCGGAGTCCCGAGATCCTGGGAAATTAACAAAGAAAAACCGTACAGGGGGTAATTTTGTCATTTTTCGCGTTGGTGTGGGAATGAGTTGAAATTTGGCAGGCAGATTGGAAACGGCCTGAGAAATTAGACTCGTGGGGGAGTCCCGAGATCTCAGAAAATTAACAAAGAAAAATCGC
This sequence comes from Olea europaea var. sylvestris, assembly GCF_002742605.1. NCBI lineage: Eukaryota > Viridiplantae > Streptophyta > Magnoliopsida > Lamiales > Oleaceae > Olea > Olea europaea. The sequence continues at coordinate 189,806 of NW_019266804.1, forward strand.
ACCGGGGTCAATTCGGTAATTTGTCGCGGCGGTGTCGGAATGCGCTGAAATTTGGTAGGTTGATTGGAAAAGGCCCGAGAAATTGGGCTCGGGGTGAAGTACCTAGATATCGGGAAATTAACAAAGAAAAACTGCACCTGGGGCAATTCTGTCATTTGTCGTGACGGTGTCGAAATGGGCTAAAATTTTGCAGGCTGATTGAAAACAGCTCGAGAAATTGGGATCGAGGCGGAGTCCCGAAATCCTGGGAAATTATCAAAGAAAAATCGCACAAGGGGTAATTTTATCATTTTTCGCGTCGGTGTCGGAATGGGCTGAAATTTGGCTGGCAAATTGGAAACGGCCCGAGAAATTGAACACGTGGTTGAGTCCCGAGATCTCAGGAAATTAACAAAGAAAAATCGGACCAGGGACAATTTGGTAATTTGTCGCGACGGCGTCGAAAAGGGTTGAAATTTAGCATGTTGATTTGAAACGGCTCGAGAAATCAGAATCGGGGCGAAGTCCCGAGATCTCGGGAAATTAACAAAGTAAAACCGCACCGGGGGCTATTTTGTCATTTGTCGGGACGGTGTCGGAATGGGCTGAAATTTGGAAGGCTGATTGGAAATGGCCCGAGAAATTGGAATCGTGGCGGAGTCCCAAGATCTCGGGAAATTAACCAAGAAAAATTGCACCACGGGAAATTTTGTCATTTGTCGTGACGGTGTTAAAATGGGCTGAAATTTGACAGGATGATTGGAAACGGCCCGAGGAATTGGACTCGAGGTGAAATCCCGAGATCTTGGGAAATTAACAAAGAAAAACTGCACCATGGGCAATTAGGTCTTTTGTCATGACGGTGTCGGAAAGGGCTGAAATTTGGTAGACTGAGTAGAAACGGCCCGAGAAATTGGACTCGGGTGAAGTCCCGAGATCTCGAGAAATTAACAAAGAAAACTCGTACGTAGGGCAATTTTGTCATTTGTCGTGACGGTGTTGTACTGGGCTAAAATTTTGTAGGTTGATTGGAAATGGCCCGAAAAATAGGTCTTAAGGCAGTGTCCCACGATCTCGGTAAATTAACAAAGAAAAACCACACCAGGGGTATTTTTGTCATTTGTCACATCGGTGTCGGAATGGGCTGAAAATTTGCAGGCTGATTGGAAACCACCCGAGAAATTGGGCTCGGGCGGAGTCCTGAGATCTCGGGAAATTAACAAAGCAAAACTGCACCAGGGGCAATTCTATCATTTGTCACGACGGTGTCGAACTGGGCTGACATGTGGTAGGCTGATTGAAAACGGCTCGAGAAATTGGGCTCGGGGCGGAGTCCCGAGATCCTGGGAAATTAACAAAGAAAAATCACAAAGGGGTAATTTTGTCATTTTTCGTGTCGGTGTCGGAATGGGTTGAAATTTGGCAGGCAGATTGGAAACGGCCTGAGAAATTAGACTCATGGGGGAGTCCCGAGATCTCAGAAAATTAACAAAGAAAAATCGCACCGGGGTCAATTTGGTAATTTGTCGCGACGGTGTCGGAATGAGCTGAAATTTGGTAGGTTGATTGGAAAAGGCCCGAGAAATTGGGCTCGGGGTGAAGTACCGAGATATCGAGAAATTAACAAAGAAAACTCGCACGTAGGGCAATTCTGTCATTTATCGTAACGGTGTTGTAATGGGCTAAAATTTTGCAGGCTGATTGGAAACGGCCTGAAAAATAGGTCTCGAGGCAGTGTCCCGCGATCTTGGGAAATTAACAAAGCAAAACTACACCAGGGGCAATTCTATCATTTGTCGCGATGGTGTCGAACTGGGCTGAAATGTGGCAGGCAAAAACGGCTCGAGAAATTGGGCTCGGGGCGGAGTCCCGAGATCCTGGGAAATTAACAAAGAAAAACCGCACAGGGGGTAATTTTGTCATTTTTCGTGTCGGTGTCGGAATGAGTTGAAATTTGGCAGGCAGATTGGAAACAGCCTGAGAAATTAGACTCGTGGGAGAGTCCCGAGATCTCAGAAAATTAACAAAGAAAAATCGCACCGGGGTCAATTTGGTAATTTGTCGCGACGGTGTCGGAATGCGCTGAAATTTGGTAAGTTATTGGAAAAGGCCCGAGAAATTGGGCTCAGGGTGAAGTACCGAGATATGGGGAAATTAACAAAGAAAAACTGCACCTGGGGCAATTCTGTCATTTGTCGCGACGGTGTCGGAATGGGCTAAAATTTTGCAGGCTGATTGAAAACAGCTCGAGAAATTGGGATCTAGGCGGAGTCCCGAGATCTTGGGAAATTATCAAAGAAAAATCGCACAAGGAGCAATTTTGTCATTTTTCACGTCGGTGTCGGAATGGGCTGAAATTTGGCCGGCAAATTGGAAACGGCCCGAGAAATTGAACTCGTGAACCGAGTCCCGAGATCTCAGGAAATTAACAAAGAAAAATCGGACCAAGGACAATTTGGTAATTTGTCGCGACGGTGTCGAAAAGGGTTGAAATTTGGCATGTTGATTTGAAACAGCCCGAGAAATCGGAATCAGGGCGAAGTCCCGAGACCTCGGGAAATTAACAAAGTAAAACCGCACCGGGGGCAATTTTGTCATTTCTTGCGACGGTGTCGGAATGGGCTGAAACTTTGCAGGCTGATTGGAAACGGCCCGAGAAATTGGGCTTGGGGCGGAGTCCTAAGATCTCGAGAAATTAACAACGAAAAATCGTACCAGGACCAATTTTGTCATTTGTCGTGACAGTTTTAGAATGGGCTGAAATTTGGCAGGCTGATTGGAAACGGCCCAAGAAATTGGACTTGGGGCGGAATCCTGAGATCTCGAGAAATTATCAAAGAAAAATCGCACCAGGGTAATTTTTTCAATTGTCGCGACGGTGTCGAAATGGATTGAAATTTGGCAGGCTGATTAGAAACGGCGCAAGAAATTGGACTCGGAGCGGAGTCCTGAGATCTCAAAAAAAAAATCGCATCGGGGAAAATTTGGTCATTTGTCGTGACGGTGTCGGAATGCACTGAAATTTGGCAAGTTTATTGAAAACGACCCGAGAAATTGGACTCGGTGCGAAGTCTCGAGATCTTGGAAAATTAACAAAGAAAAACCGCACCTGGGGCAATTTGGTCATTTGTCACGACGGTCCAGAGCCCCGAGAAAATTGGCTCGGGGCAGAGTCCCGAGATCTCGAGAAATTAACATAGAAAAATGGCACCTGGGGCATTTTTGTCATTTGTCGCGTCGGTGTCGGAATGGGCTGAAATTTGGAAGGCTGATTGGAAACGGCCTGATAAATTGGGCTCGGGGTGGAGTCCCGAGATCTCGGGAAATTAACAAAGATAAATTGCACCAGGGGTAATTTTTTCATTTGTCGCGACGATGTCGGATTTGGCTGAAATTTGGCCGACTGATTGGAAACGGCGCGAGAAATTGGACTCGGAGTGGAGTCCCAAGATCTTGAGAAATTAAGAAAGAAAAACGCCCCAGGGGCAATTTTATCATTTGTCGCGACGGTGTCGGAATGGGCTGAAATTTGGAAGGCTGATTGGAAACGGCCCGAGAAATTGGGCTCCGGGTGGAGTCCCGAGATCTCGAGAAATTAACGAAGAAAAATCGCACCAGGGACAATTCTGTCATTTGTCGCGACGGTGTCGGACTAGGCTGAAATGTGGCAGGCTGATTGAAAACGGCTCGAGAAATTAGGCTCGGGGTGAAGTCCCGAGATCCTGGGAATTATCAAACAAAAATCGCACAAGGGGTAATCTTTTCATTTTACGCTTCGATGTCGAAATGGGCTAAAATTTGGCAGGCTAATTGTAAACGGCCCGAGAAATTGGACTCGTGGCAAAGTCCTAAGATCTTGAAAAAATAAAAAATCAAAATCGCACCAGGGGCAATTTGGTCATTTGTCACTACGGCGTCAGAATGCGCTGAAATTCGACAGGGTGATTGAAAACGGCCCGAGAAATTGGAGTCAGAGCGGAATCCGGGGATCTTAGGAATTTAACAAGGAAAGGCCACACCTGGGGCAATTTTGTCATTTGTCACGACGGTGTCGGAATGGGCTTAAAATTTGCAGGCTGATTGGAGAAGGCTCGAGAAATTGGGCTCAAGGTCGAGTCTTGAAATCTCGAGAAATTAACAAAGAAAAAACGCTCTAGGGGTAATTTTGTCATTTGTCGTGGAGGTGTCGGAATGGACTGAAATTTGATAGGCTGATTGGAAATAGCCCGAGAAATTGGGCTCGGGGCGGAGTCCCGAGATATCGAGAAATTAACAAATAAAAACCAAATCAGGGACAATTCTGTCATTTGTCGTGATGGGGTCGGACTGGGCTGAAATGTGGAAGGCTGATTGAAAACGGCTCGAGAAATTGGGCTCGAGGTAGAGCCCCGATATCCCGGGAAAATATTAAAGAAAATTCACACAAGGGCAATTTTGTCATTTTTCGCGTCGGTGTCGGAATGTGATGAAATTTGGCAGGCAAATTGGAAACGGCCCGAGAAATTAGACTCGTGGCGGAGTCCCGAGATCTCCGTAAATTAACAAAGAAAAATTGCACCAGGGACAATTTGGTAATTTACTGTGACGGTGTCGAAATGGGTTGAAATTTGGCAGGTTGATTGGAAACGGCCCGAGAAATTGGAATTGGGGCGAAGTCCCGAGATCTCGGGAAATTAACAAAGAAAAATCGCACCAGGGCAATTTTGTCATTTGTCGCGACGGTGTCGTAATGGGCTGAAATTTTGCAGGCTGATTGGAAACGACCCGTGAAATCGGACTCGGGGCGGAGTCCCGAGATCTCGAGAAATTAAGAAAGAAAAACCGCACCAAGGGCAACTTTGTCACTTGTCGCGACGGTGTCGAAATGGACAGAAATTTGGCAGGCTGATTAGGAACGCCGTGAGAAATTGGACTCGGAACGGAGTCCCGAGATCTCGAGAAATTAACGTAAAAAAACCGCACCAGGGTCAATTTTCTCATTTGTCGCGACGGTGTCGGAATTGGCTGAAATTTTACTGGCTGATTGGAAACGACCCAAAAAATAGGTCTCGGGATGGAGTCCCGAGATCTCGAAAAAATAACAAAGAAAAACTGCACCAGGGTAATTTTTGTCATTTGTCGCGATGGTGTCAGAATGGGCAGAAATTTGGTAGGCTAATTGGAAACGGTCGGAGATATTGGGCTCGGGGCGGAGTCCCGAGATCTCGAGAAATTAACAAAGAAAAACTGCACCAGGGGAAATTTTGTCATTTGTCGCGACATTGTCGAAACGGGCTGAAATTTGGCAGGCTGATTGGAAACGGCCCCAGAAATTGGACTTGTGGCGGACTCCTGAGATCTCAAAAAAATAAAACAAAAAATCGCACCAGGGACAATTTGGTCATTTGTCGCGACGGTGTCGGAATGCGCTGAAATTTGGTAGGTTGATTGGAAACTGCCCGAGAAATTGGGCTCGGGGTGAAGTCCCGAGATCTCAGGAAATTAATAAAGAAAAATCGCACTAGGGCAATTTTGTCATTTGTCGCGACGGTGTCGTAATGGGCTGAAATTTTGCAAGCTGATTGGAAACGGCCTGAGAAATTGGGCTCGAGGCAGAGTCCCGAGATCTCGAGAAATTAACAAAGAAAAAT